>NC_137808.1:8527136-8622136 GCF_963383645.1 Muscardinus avellanarius | reverse complement strand
GGCATTTATTTTTCAAACCACATTTTCTCTCGAATAAAATAATTCCAAGCTTTTTTGGCAACACCATCACAGTGGAAACGAAGTCTTCTATTTTCTCCCCGTTGAATTTAAAAATAACCGCGCCCCATGGTTGGTTAGCACGTATTGCTTTTTTATTTTTTGTTTTTTTAGAAGTTGGCAGAGAGATTCATCATTCTTTTTCCACCCGAAGTCTTCAGGGTTTTCTGTGTCTTCTCCTCCTCACGAAGTTCCCCAGCCCGACACATGGGGAATGTCCCGTTGGTGACTGTTCCCGACCTGTGTCCACGTTCCCAGAGCCTCATCACTTATGGGACAGGAATCGAAACATGTTGAAATCTGCCCTTCACCAGCTCTGGGAACTTGATGTCTTTTCTTCCTATCCTGGGCTCCACAATCTCTAAAGATCGTAAGAGGAACCGCCTCACGACTCTACATCATCGTAACCATTATCGTTCCCAGTACAAGTGTTTCTTCATAAGGCAAAGCACAATGTGGAGGTGAAGGAGGGACATTTTAGGAGTCCCTAAAAATTATTATTATTTTTTTTGGGTGGTATTGGGGTTCCTGAAAGCCCTTCTACCTCCGGGCTACACTCCCAGACCTATTTTTCTATTTTTATTTGGAAACAGGGTCTCCTTAGCCAGCGCGGCTGGCCTCGAACCTGCGCGATCGTCCTGTCTCCGCCTCCCGAGCGCGGGGATGACAAGCGTGCCCACCACGCCCGGCAAAAAAAAAAAAAAAAAGTTTCGATTGTAGCTGGACGTGGCGGTGGACACCTGTAGTTCCGGCTACACGGGAGGCTCACATCAAAGCCTCAAGTTTGAGACCAGCCTGGGCAACATAGTGAGATTCTGTTTCCCAAAAATAAAGAGAATCTGGCCGCATTCAAACTCCTGATTATGTCACTCTGTCTTGCCACAGATTCCCAGGAGCATAGACTCTCATTTCTGCTTGCCTTTAATTGTGATAACTACCTACAGTATTTCCAAGAAAAAAAAATATCCTCTCTTCCTTTCTGTCTAATTGACTTCATTTTTGGGGGACGGGATTCCGTCACAGGGACTCAGGAATTTCTTTCAGCGTAGGCATGAGACTTCCTAAGTCTAAGATGGGGAAGCAAGAGGAAAAGGCAGTTCTCCTGTAGGGTTAAGAGAAGCCAGCAGCCAGGGTTTAACTATTGGGTAGCGTTTTGCTGGGCGGGGGCAATAGTACGGGACATTCTTCTGTTGAATTCTGATGGGATTTCTCTCTAGTAACTAAACCTGGTGTCCGATCACGTCTCCAAGAACCTTTACTTAAGACTAATCTGTCCGTCGCCTGAATTTTCACGTCACGTCTGGCAGTAACGGATTTTCACAGCGTATACTATTGTATTAAATCATCATTAAAATATGCTTTATATGCCTGTGCAGTTGGAGTATAAGCCGTCCTCTGAATATTCGACAGACAGGGAAAAATAAGGATGTTGGGGGAATGGAAATGTATGTGCTTAGAGTAAATCAGGGTGAGATGCAAGAGGGTCCTGTGGAAGCCGCTGGTGTTGGGGCCGTGAGGCAGATCGCCATCTTCTTCTCCTTCTCCCAAGTTCAAGCAAAGACTGAATTGAGGATCCAGATATAAGCTGTGTTTCTAATGAAGCCACATTATGGGATTTACCATAAATGTGAAGTCAAGATGGATTTTGTCAGCCGGGCGTGGTGGCGCACGCTTGTCATCCCAGCACTCGGGAGGCTGAGACAGGAGGATCGCGGTTCGCGGCCAGTCTCAGCTACTTAGTGAGGCCCTTTGCAACTTAGTGATACCTGGTTTCAAAATAAAGAATAAAAAATAGGGCTGGGGGTGTTGCTCAGAGGTAGAATGCCCCTAGGTTCCATCCTGAGTACTGCCAAAAAAAAAAAAAAAACCAGAATTTTTTTTTTTTTTTTTTTTTTTTTTTTGTGTATGTGTGGTACTGGGGTTCCTGGAAGCCCTTCTACCTCCGGGCTACATTCCCAGACCCAATTTTACATTTTTATTGAAAACAGGGTCTCTTAAGCCAACGCGGCTGGCTTCGAACCTGCACGATCCTCCTGTCTCCGCCTCCCAAGCGTGGGGATGACGAGCGTGCGCCTCCACGCCCGGCAAAAAAAAAAAGGATTTTATTATATTCCAGCTATTAGGGTTTGAACATCGACGGTTCCATGGAAAAGGTGCATGTGTTGGCCCAGAAACAATGTCCAGAGGTGAACTATTTAACGGGGAGGTCTTTAAGAAGGTCTTTAAGAATACGGCAGGGAGACTGTGTGTGCTTATAGGTGCACGGTCTAGGAAGAGGAGAAAAAAACAAAATAGAGTTGCATCTTAACAGCGACCCTTCATTCTGATTGGCTGGGTCATTTCTAGAGATAAGAGATAAAAGTTTTTCTTTAACTTTTGTGCCTATGGGGGAAAGTCCTTTCTCTCCTGATTACAATCACTAGCATGTTCTTTAGAATAAAACATGTGGAGGGGATTCACCAAAAATATAATTTTCTTTTTTTTTTTTTTTTTGCTGTAAGCTTAAGCAATTTTATTATTACAGAGGCTGAAAGAAGGAACAGAAATTAGATCAAGGCACTATGCCCAAAGGGAGGGTGTAGTGGAGGAACTTGAAAATAAGTTATTGAAGTTTTGAATACTGGACGGATTTTATAAAGATTTTAATCCTGTGTCTTTGCTTAACCAGTCATCTTCCTGACCCTACATAGGTGGGATCCACTGGGGCAGGCCTTTCGATGTGTGGATTTCCTCCTGTGGGCCCGCCCTGTCTCCGGTACAGCCCCAGGCCTTTTGCTATGCCCCAAAACGTGTTAATTGATTATCAGAGTCGGAGACCTCTCGAAGGCTGTGGCATCCTCCCACATCAGAGAGAGCCACAAACAGATATCTTTCTAAATTTTGTACAGGGGGCCAGTGGCTGGAGTGGCCTGTTTTGGGGTTCTCTGGAGGTGGGCTATGGGTATTTTCGAGATTTCACTTTTTACAGGGCTTTTGAAAAGAGTGTCCCATCTGTGATGGGGTCAGAATGGGTGGGCCCTCATTTGGACCTTACAAGACTATAGTGGGTTTCCTTGAAGCCTCAATAAGGACCAAGCACCGGCCCCGCTCCCCTTACGTGGGCAAAAGGCCATGAGGATCTTACCCCGAAGTGTACGGATCCCAGATTGAGTACCGGCCCCCGCCGGGCCTCTTTAGTAAGCTGGGAGGAGGTTCAAAGTCCCACTTGTCTACCCTACACTATTCATTTGTTTATTTATTTATTTATTTATTTATTTATTTTTGTGGTGCTGGGGGTGGAACCCAGAGGCTTTCTACCTCCGGGCTATACTCCCAGACCCATTTTCTATTTTATTTGGAAACAGGGTCTCACTGAGTTTCTGAGAGCCTCCCTCCCTAAGTAGCCGAGGCTGGCTTCGAACCTGCGCGATCCTCCTGTGTCAGCCTCCCAAGCGCGGGATGACAAGCGTGCGCCACCACGCCCGGCATACTCTACACTATTTAAAAGGTTTTTTTTGTTTTTGTTTTTGGAGGGGATTCGACCGCGGGCTAGGGCTAAGGGGCTCTCCACGAACCAGAATTGCCTCCCAGACGCTGGACAATCATGGCCATTCTGAAAGAACTCGGCAACTTAGTGAGACCCTGTTTCCTATAGGGCTGGCAGTGCATCTTGGAGGTGGAATGCCCCTGGGTTAACTCTCTGCATCCAAAAAAAAAAAAAAAAAAAAAATTGGACCAGTAATTTGAATTAAAATTTGCAAAATGGTGTCTGTCTAGGTAAAAATCTTTGCCTAAGGAATAGCACCGTTTGGAAAAAAAAAAAAAAAAAAAAAAGCCAAACCCAACATTGGCGTGTCTCCTGGCGAGCCCATCAGAAGTTCGTGCTAGGGAGAAATGCTCATCTTGGCCACATAATAGTTTCTCCTATTAATGTAAATATGATTTCCCTAATGGGCTGTGTTGATGGAGCTTTCCTAATGTAATTGGAAGAAGCCTCCTTGGCTGGGCTGAGAAATCTTATTTGCTCCTATAAATAATAAACTTGTTTTCTGCAAAAGTAGCCTCTTTGGGGAATACCGGTCAGAACCATTCCCATTGTCTTGGAGTCATTAATGCGTTTTGCAGCTGGATAGCTTGGGGTAGATCTCAGCAAACCTCCAAACTAGATTTTATATATATATATACTTTTTTTTCATTTTTTTTTCGGATTCTGTCCCACAGAGAACAGTGCAGCACCACTATTAACCTGAAGCGTGCCACAATTTGGTGAAATTATAATCGAAACGTGACACCTGACCCCGAGAGAGCACGGAGAGCCTGATTTCTTTGGTGGCCGCTCAGTCAGAGCCTCCCGGATACCCTAGCTACGTAAACCTTTTATCCACAGGCCGTTCCAGCCGGGCTACAGAAGAGCGCGCTCCTGACCGGCTCAGTCGTTTCCCTTCTCTTTGTACTTGTCGGCCCTGATTTTTCCCATACGATGAATCTTTCTGATTAATGACAATCTCGCGGAATAGGAGCTTGGCTACGGGGCTCTGATGATCATCGAGCAGAAAATAATTAAACCACCACCGCGCGCTGTTGGGTGGAGGTTAATACAAAGGCTTTTGAAATTCAGGGGACGTGGTCACGTTCGGCCGATAACGTAATGAATCCACCTTGAAAGAAGAGAGGAGAGGGATGTGTTTGTTCACTTGTTTGCTTGTTTACTTATTGAAACTAGGGATTGAACCCAGCGCCATTCTCCAACCTTCACGCCTAAACCCGTTTTTTATTTTATTTTATTTTATTTTTAATTTTATTTTTGCGGGTCTGGGGATGGAACCCAGGGGCATTCGACCTCCGAGCTGCATCCCCTGCCCTATATTTTCTATTCTTTATTTTGAAACCGGGTCTCACCGAGTTGCAGAGGGCCTCGCTAAGTAGCTGAGGCTGGCCGCGAACCGCGATCCTCCAGGTCTCAGCCTCCCGAATGCTGGGATGACAAGCGCGCGCCACCACGCCCGGCTTTTTTTATTTTGAAACAGGGTCTCACTAAATTTCCAAGGGTCTCGCCAAGTGGCTGAGGCTGGCCTCCAACCTGAGCTCCTCCTATCTTGGCCTCCCACGTACTAGGATCCTGGGTGTGCACCACCACACCTGGCTGGATGCATGTGTTTCTAAGCAAATGGGTTGTGCTGAATCGTTTGGAAGATACCCCCAGAATATTGCTTTAAAATCCTGTCTACCTGTTGGAGTTGTCTGAATGAAAAAGGGCCAGTTAAACCAAACTAAATTGACATTCTCTGCTTCTTCCTTTAGCTGAGATTGCTAGCTGTACCCCAATATTTATCCCCCCTGACACATTTCTTGCAGAAATAGGACTGGCGTACAGTTTCCAAAAATTATACCTTTTATGTGTGTTTTTTGGTACTGGAGATTGAACCCAGGGGTCTTCTGCTTCCAAGCCACACCCTCACCCCATTTTTTTTAGTTTTTATTTACTTGTTTATTTGTATGTTTTATTTTTGTGGCACTGGGGATGGAACCCAGGGGCATTTTACCTCCGAGCTACACCCCAGCCCTATTTTTATTCTTTCTTTGTGTGTGTGGTATTGGGGGCAGAACCCAGAGGCTTTCTACCTCTGGGCTATACTCAGACCTATTTTATACTTTATTTGGAAGCAGGGTCTCACTAAGTTGCTGAGAGCCTCACTAAGTAGCTGAGGCTGGCTTCGAACCTGCGCCATCCTCCTGTCTCAGCCTCCCAGGCGTGGGGATAACAAGTGTGCGCCACCACGCCCGGCTGAGAATTGGATTTTTAAGAGAGTAAAGACTCTGGGTGTAGAAAGCTAATATCCAAACGCAACAAGCCTGGAAGGTGATCGTAATTATCGTCTGGACGATGCTGGCTGGGCGGCGTCGGCGTCTCTTTCTCCGTGGAATGAGAATCACAGAGTCTCGGCCCCAGGTCGAGCCTTGCGCATCCTCTAGGCAGGAGCGTCCGCTGCCCCAGCGCAGGGAGCAGCTCCCGTGACCACGCAGAGACCTGGTCCGTAGCCGCGGGAGGCCACAGAGTCTGGGCCGCAGACGCGGCCGTGGGCAAGCTGGCCCGGGCCGATTTCAACACAGCTACAAAATCCAATACCAGGCACGGTGACGGCTGCAGAGCCTCACACATGTTCCTAGCCGGGTGGGGTCTCCTGCCCAAAGCCTTCCAGAAGACTCTGATGCCGAACCGGTCTTGGAAATTAGCAGTGACAGCCCGTGTCCCCCGTTTTAAAACAAAACCCTCTGAAAGTCCCAGTGAGGGAAGAGACTTGCCAGGAGACGAGACGGAGAAGCGCCTCTCGCCTGGGTCCCGGTCTGGTGATCAGTGGGCCTCGCTCTTGAGTGATGTGGAAGCCATGATGGAAAGTCACCTCTTGACTTGGCCGCCGGGGAGCTCGGCTGGTGCCCAGTGGCTCTTGATGAGTGATAGAGCCCCAGCAAGGCGCCCGGCGCCCGGCGCCACCTCTGTGCGTGCCGGTGGGCCCCCCTCGCCGCGGCCCCATCTGGAGACAAAACCGTGTGGCGTTTGCGACACCCGGTGCTTGACAGACGCGTGCGACGGGGATCTGTGAAGCGGAGGGGAGGACGCCGCCCATCCTGGCTGAGGGGCCTTTAGTCATTTCTTTGGGCGTTCGGCAAACTCTGATTGGCACCTTATCCAAAGCCAGATGCAGGGCCCGGCATGAAACATCCACACCCTGTGCCCTTCGTGGAGCCATTAATTCGATGAAGGAGGCTGAGGATAAATAAATAGCAGTGATAGATGACGAAGCTGGGCGTGGTGGTGCGCGTTATGATTCCAGAACTTGGGAGCCTGAGACGGGGATCGCAGGATAGAAGCCAGTCTCAGCAACTCAGTCAGTGAGACCCTCAGGAACTTTTTATTTTGAACAGAGTCTCACTAAGTTGCAGAGGCTGGCCTCGACCCTACGATCCCCCTGCCCCAGCCTCCCAAGTCCTGGGATGACAGGCATGCACCACCATGCCCAGCTTTTACAAGAAGCCGCCATGTAGCCATTCTGCTCTTTTACACACACACACACACACACACACACACACACACACACGCCTGTCACAAGGCTCATGCTTTATTTCCATTAGACAGGTCGATATTCCATCTTTCCCATTAGATTTTAATCGCTTTTTCCAATGACCTCTGCCTCCTTCAACCCTGACAGTAAGTACTTAGTAAGCACCTGCTGAATACCTGTTGAACACAGAAAGGAATCCGTGGAGATATTTTCTTTTTTTTTTTTCTTTTCTTTCCTTTCTACCATTATAAAAGTGTCTGGGTTGACTTCCGCCTCCCTGCAGAGGATTAGAATAAATTAGAACCAAAACCCTACTGCCATTTCTCAACCAACTATGATAGTACAAGCATTCATTTTGCGTTTTACTTATTTAGAGCCCCGTTACGCCGGGAAGTGATCCAAGAGTCTGGGGAAATAAATCTCTCTGTCCCTATTGTACGCCTCCCGCCTCCCTCGGTCTCGCGGACCACCACGGCACAACAGCCGCCTGTCTTTGGTCAAACAGCTGTGCGCTGGCTGTCGGCAGAGGCTGGGTACAAAACTGGGAGTGGTTTCTTTTTTCAAATAAAAAAAACTATCTTAGCATAATCTGTTCATTGCACAGGGGACCTGACTGGGCTGTAAGTGCCAGGACCACCTAAGGGTTATGAGGCGGGAAGCCGTCCAGCCCACCCGGCAAGGAAGGCAGCCGGCCGCGGGGCCGTCGCTGGCCATCTTGGACGGGCCTCGGATCCTCTGGCCACGAACCCTGGTTTCCATCTGTATAAAGAGAGGATATTAAAACACGTCCCGAGCCGGGCGTGGGGGCACGGGCCTGTAATCCCTGCGCTTGGGAGGCTGAGACAGGAGGATCACGCAGGTTCAAAGCCAGCCTCAGCAACTTAGTGAGACCCTGTTTCAAAATAAAGAATAAAAAAAGGACTGGGACTGTAGCTCGGAGAATGTCCCTGGGTTCCATCCCCATTACTGCAAAAACAAACAAACAAACAAACAAAAAACCCCATGTATCCAGGAAGACAGATGGCATCTCCACTGTCCCTGGCAGACATCGCTAATCCATCGCCCATCACAGACATGGCCAGTCGATCCCAGCAGACTTCCGGAACCTTATCACAGCACCCATCCTTAAAGCCGTCACCTGTCAATCTGTCCACCACCAGACCCAGGGAGCCAGTGTTATAATATCTTCTTGTTTGTCTAAGAAGTCATAGAATGAGAGTTTTGTTGTTTTTGGTTTTTTTTTTTGGTACTGAGAATGGAACCCAGAGGCATTCTACCTCAGAGCTACACCCCTAGTCCGATTTTCTATTCTTTATTTTGAAACAGGGTCTCACTGAGTTGCGGAGGGCCTCACTAAGTAGCTGAGGCTGTCCACGAACCGCGATCCTCCGGTCTCAGCCTCCCAAATGCTGAGATGAGAAGCATGCGCCACCACGCCCGGCTGGAAGGACAGTTTTTTTTTTTTAATCTCAGAAACCTCCCTCTTTATCTGGAAGTCACCGCCCTGGCTGTGAAGGCCTCACAGCCCAGCCTGTGAAGTAACACCGGGGTGGTGAGGATGCGGGTGCCCTCCCAGCTCCTGTCAGCACCAAAGTGGCAGAAATACCGAGTGGGAGCCGGGCGTGGTGGCGCACACCTGTCACCCCAGTCCTTGGGAGGCTGAAACAGGAGGATCACAGGTTAGAGGCAGCCTCAGCAACTTAGACCCTCAGCCAGCTCTGTTTATCCAGATTTTTAACTTCGGGTGGGTAATTTTATTTTGGGGTGTTTTGATTTCCTTTTCTATAAAATGTGATCATTGGACTGTATGATCTGTGAGACTCCTGAATTAAAGATGGCGGACATTTGTTTCCGTGGGGATCAGCCACGCATGGTGGCGCACGCTTGTCATCCCCGCGCTTGGGAGGCTGAGACGGGAGGATGGCGCAGGTTCGAAGCCAGCCTCGGCTGGCTTAAGAGACCCTGATTCTAAATAAAATATAAAACAGGTCTGGGAGTGTAGCCCGGAGGTAGAAGGTCCCTGGGTCCCATCCCCAGTACCACCAAAGAAAGAAAGAAAGAAAGAAAGAAAAAAACCAACAAAAAATATCTCCGTGGGGATCAAGGCATAATGTCTAAGTGTGTTTGTCAAATTCTTTTTCCTCTTGGAATATGGTAAAAACTTGAGTCACATGGCTATAAATATTTGTTTTTGTGTTTGTTTTGTGGTCCTAGGAATTGAACTTAAGGACCATTCTGCCTATGAGCTACATCCCCAGCCATTTTAAATTAATTTTATTTTATCTGATTTTATTTTGAAGCAGGGTCTCTCTAAGTTGCTGAGGCTGGCCTCGATTCTGCAGTCTTCCCTCTCCGCTTCCCAAGTACTGGAATGACAGGCGTGTGCCACCGCGCCCGGCCACATGGCGTAAATAATCGTAATGGTTCTGTGGGAATGCTCTAGAAGAAAAACAGTCTGCTTTTCACGAGAAGCATGAGTTTCTCCAGACATATGTTGGCACGCAGTCTTGGCTGACCTTGCAGGAGCCTTCACCCAGCCTTTTATGCACAGCCTCGCTCGATCGCTACCACCTAGTCTAAATTTAGTGTTTTTGTTGTGCGGAGGTGGCGAAGGTGATGTTGGAGTTAAAATACAGGGAACCTTATTAAGTCGGCTACATTCAGAGATCTTGGGAGGCCTCCGGGTGATAAAAACCCCGGCCATGCCTTGCGTTAAGTAGAGTTATATAAGGCCTGTTGAATATTAATTTTGTAATGATTCACCTTACGGTTTTATGAGGCTGGATATAAAAAGATGCTGTGAATTATTGAGCCCGTGGTCTATAAAATGAAGTCTAGGGAAGAGAGAGAGTAATCAAGGAGAGAGAGAGAGAGAGAGAGAGAGAGAGAGAGAGAGAGAGAGAGAGATAGAGATAGATAGATAGATATCAGGCTAATTCAGCCCTGTGCCAAATCAGGACCCAAGCTTGTCTGTCTGTCTCTTTCTTTCTTTCTTTCTTTCTTTCTTTCTTTCTTTCTCTCTTTCTTTCTCTTTCTTTCCTCCTTTCCTTTCTTTCTACCTTCCTTTTCCTTCCTTCCTTCCTTCCCTCCTTCCTTTCTTTCTTTATATATGTAGAGGGCAGTGTGTAACTGAGGATCGAACCCAGGAGCATTCTACCTCCGAGTTACATCCCCGGCCCTTCTTATTTTTTATCTTGAATCAGGGTCTCACTAAGTTGCCGAGGCTGGCCTCAAACCTATGATCCTCCTATCACAGACTCCCAAGTACTGGGATGTCAGGTGTGTGCCGCCATGCCCGGCTCCCCTAGTTTCTTGGAACATTACATAAATGTACGCAATCTTCCCTTGGTACTTTGAAGAGATTAGTTTCAGGACCCCCCCCTATGGATACCAAAGTCTATAGCTTCTCAAGACCCTTATATAAAATGACAAAATATTAACACATTTTCCTGTATTTTTAACTCTTCTCTGGATTACTTATAATGCCTAATACGTTATAAATACATTATAAGGAGTCATCATACTTTATCGTTCAGGAAATAATGACAAGGAGAAAGAAAAGCCCATACATGTTCATTACAGACACAACTTTTATTTTTATTTTATTTTTATTTTTATTTTTTTTTTTTATTTATTTTTTTGAAACAGGGTCTCGTGCGCCACCACGCCCGGCATCAACTTTTATTTTTTAAAAAAAATATCCTTAGCCAGGCGTGGTGGCGCACGCCTGTCATCCCAGGAGGCTCGGGAGACGGAGACAGGAGGATCGCAGATTTGAGGCCAGCCTCAGAATCTTAGCGACTCAGTGAGACCCTGTTTCAAAAACAAACACTAAAAGGGGCTGGAGTTGTAGCTCAGAGGTAGAATGTCCCCTGGGTTCAGTCTCCAGTGCCAAAAAATATATTTCTTTTTGGGGCCATAGTTGTTCAGATCTGTGAGTGGGGAGTCCGCCGACATGAGAATCCAGCTGTTAAAAACACAGAGAATGTATACAAAAGAAAAAAGTAAATGTGGATACTTCCTACCAAATAATTATTCTCATGGCTCTTAGTTTAGCCTCTAAGTATATCTGACCCAAACGGTCTTGAATATTTTATAAAGTCTTTAACAGGTAACATTTTTTTCAAACTTCTTCTAAAATAAAGCAAGTGTGGGTGCCCTGACGCAGTTGCGTTTGCTCCTAGAGATTTCTTGGAAGGGTGCCTATTTGGGTTAATTATGGCTTAGAAATAACTCTGTCAATAATTTTGGAGCCCAGAAGTCTAAAAAAAAAAAAGTGCAGGGTGTTATTAAATATTTAAGAACTGCCTAATCTTCCCGTGTAGTTATGAGATTGCAGCTGAAATTGGATCCTTGAGCCATTAACCGTCTCGTTTAGAATCCCAGATCCAGTTTTTTTATATTACTATTAAAACTAATTTTAGATCTGGATACAGTGGCATTCACCTGTTACCCCAAGACTTGGGAGGCTGAGACAGGAGGATCACAGGTTTGCGGCCAGCCTCAGCTACTTAGCGAAACCCTCAGTGAGACCCTGTTTCAAAAATAAAAAGACTAAAAATAGGGCTGGGGGTGTAGCTCAGAGGTACAGTATCCCTGGGTTCCATCCCCAGTACCTCAAAAAATAAAAATAAAGAATAAAATATAGAGCTGGGGGTGTATCACAGAAGTAGAATGCCCCCAGGTCCAATCCCCAAGACTGAAAATAAAATCGCTATCTTGTGATTTTCTTTCTTTCTTTCTTTCTTTCTTTCTTTCTTTCTTTCTTTCTTTCTTGTACTGAGGGTGGAACCCAGGGGCTTTTCTACCTCTGGGCTATACTCCCAGACCTATTTTATACTTTATTTGGAAACAGGGTCTCACTAAGTTGCTGAGAGCCTCACTAAGTAGCTGAGGCTGGCTTCGAACCTGCGCGATCCCCCTGTCTCAGCCTCCCAAGCGCTGGGATCACAGGCCTGCGCCACCACGCCTGGGTTCATTTTATTTTGGGGGGGGGTAAGGGCACATGGACAGGGCTTGTACACGATCCTTTATCTGTTGCCGTATTTTTACCCCCGTGGGCTGTGGAGTGGAGGGCACGTGGGCAGAGGCAGCGCTGGAGGCCCAGGAAGCGCGCGAGCCGTCCCCGCGTTGAACTCCAGGAGCAGGCGGCTGCCCTTCTGCTCCATCCTCCGTCACCTGGAAGTTTCACCTGGGTTGACACTTTCCCCGCGCCGCTGCCGCTGCCGCTGCCTCCTAAGCCGTGAAGTTGTCACCCAGGGAAGCCAGGAGCTTGTCATCTGCGCGGCTGCTCAGCAGGGTGACACGTTCAACCGCTGGGGAGAGAATTTCAGTCGTCCTCATCCCCACCTCCGCCATCCTCAACGTGCTCCCCTCCTTTTATTATCTGAAAAAGAATTTTTTTACAACGACAAAATAGATATAACGTTAACGTTCTGTTCTAAAATGTATAACTCAGTAGCATGAAGCAATTCACAACCTCAGGCCACCATAGTCACCGTCCATTTCCAGAACCTTTTCACCATCTCGAGATGAAACGCCATTATCCCACGTAGAACAGCTTCCCCAGTCCTTTGTGTCCTGGTGGCCTCTCCTCCGAGCTACATCTATATGAATCTGCTACTCTAGGTCACTCGTGTGTTTGGAATCATTTGATACTTTTCTTTTGCTGTCTGGTTTTTTCCATTTGGTGTGATGTTTCCAAGATGCATCCGTGTTTTACCATGCGCTGGAATTTCATTCTTTTTAGGGTTGCATAATATTCCATTGTCCCACAGTTTATCTTGTCAGTGGACTCACCTTTTGTCATGAATTATCATCACCTTTTGTCTACTATCAATAATGCTACCATGAATGTAATTGTACAAGTATTGGCTCAAGTCCTCATAATTTCTAATGGCTCAGGAAATATACCCAGAGGAAGAAGTGCTAGAACATCTTTGGAAATACTGCAAACTTTTCTATAGCAATTATTCCATTTTACTTTTCATCAGCAATGCAAGGCAGTTCTAATTGTTCTATGTTATTATCAGTAGGTGTTATTTTCTGTTTCGTTTTTGTAAATAGCTACTCCTAGTGGCGTGAAGTGGTATCCCATGGTATTTTTTTCTACATTTTGTTTATAATCAGTGTTAAGAAACTGTTTGAAACCAGGGCCTTCAAAGAGGTGATGGGGTAAAACAAAACTTTCAGGACACAAACCGACTGATGTCCTTTTTTTAAATTAAATTTTTTTTGTGTGTGTGGTCCTGAGGATGGAACCCAGGGGCATTCTACTTCAGAGCTACACCCTCCAGCCCTATTTTTTATTCTTTATTTTGAAGCAGGGTCTCACTGAATTGCAAAGGGCCTCACTAAGTAGCTGAGGCTGTCCGTGAACAGTGATCCTCTTGTCTCAGCCTCCCAAATGCTGGGATTACAAGTGTGCGCCACCATTCCTGGCTGTCCATGTCCTTTTAAGAGGAAATATAGATACTAAAAGGGCCCCTGGAGGTGTGTGTACAGACGAAAGACCACACAGAGAGAGGGCATCAGGGTGGCCCTCCACAAGATGAGGAGAGAGGCCTCAGAGGTAGCTAACCCTGCCCACACCTTGGTCACGGACTTCCAAAAACTGAAAGAAAAGGTTATTTGTATAGTTAAGCCACTTAATCTGTGGTATTTTGTTATATCAGCCTGAGGTAACTAATACAGTGGGTATCCAAAGCCATCCACCCTCACCCCTCGACACCTGAATATCTCCACTCATCCCTGGGTTCCTGATATCACCAATATCTGTCACCAGAGTTTATGGATGAACTTTTATGCTCTAATGGCATTTACATACTGGTTATATTTCTAGCCCTTAAGACCCATCCCTTATGTATATTAAGAGTCACTCTCAAATGTTACGGACCGGGAGAGTATGGCTGTGGGGAAACTGTTCCCGAGGACCCCTGTTAGGGTCCCGGACACACTTTCCCTCAAACCACAACAAAACCCACAACGACCAAAAACAGAAAAAAAAAAAAAAAAAAACCCGTGGGTTCTTGTCCTGAGCTAAGAATAAATATGCATAGCTTGGACAGTTGCTGAAGATTTAAAGTTTATTAGAAAGATAGAAATACAGAGGATAGGTACAGCTCCATACCAGACTGGCATGGAGGGGAGACTCGAATAAAAATACACCCAAGGGATCGCACATGGACTCGACCATTTTTATACCCATGACCTCCATCTTGTTTGTGGTGAACGTCCCTGTAAGGTACCTCCTCCAGCAAGGCATGGCAAGGTGTCTCCTTTCATGAAGGTTGACCCCTCCTACCATCTTATCTAATCATGTAGATCTGTCTTTAGATAGAGAAAGGCCTAGCTCTCCTCTCCTATTGACTTGCTAATTACATTTAACTAAGTCAATCTAAGTTTCAGTAGCTCTTTGCTTCCTGACCAAAGCCAAGCCTTTCTCTCTCCAGGTCTGCCGCCATTTTGACACAATTATTTTTGAAATATGTTAATAATCAGAGCTTTCTCAAATCGTCCTAGGCCATTCTCAATACTGGTGCATCGAATAGGTTCCCATGATTCTCTTGGCTTATTTCTCTTTGGTTTTCTTCCGATGACTGTCTGTTCCACCTCCATTCCTGGGCTCTGATAGTTTTCAACTGCGTATTTATGTCCATGGTTTATTTTAGGCTTGTTACAGACTGGAAGTTGGTGTGTATAGGGCCACGGAAGCTGAGAATTTATTAGCCATGAGCAACCTCGTGCAAGGTGGCCAGATACTCATAAAATCATAAGGACCAAGAACATAAATGGAGAACTTATTTCATAGTACTGTTGGTAGTACTGCCCAAAGCATTACATGACTGTCTCCTTGTGAACATCAGCTCTCACTATAGAAAACTAATTCTGTTGGCGTGTTGATATCTAATTTAAAAATACCCAATATAAAATTAGCCTCAGGTACTTAATAAAGCCCTCTGCAACTCAGTGAGATCCTGTTTCAAAATAAGAAATAAAATCGGACTCCTGGGTTCAATCCCCAGTACTGAAAAAAGAAAAAAGAAAAAGAAAAAAAAAAAAAAGCCAGGCACCATCTTGGTTTTGGTAATCCTGAGACCAGGACTGCCCACCCTGATGGCCTTGACTAGAGATAGCTTAGAGATAGCTTAGAAACCTTCAGATCTCCTCCTGAGGCATGGATTCCACGAGCTGCGTGTCTAAGAAGCCAAATCGAGACCACGTCTTCAGTTTACAAAGGGTAGCCTTGTTTCTCTGTACTTTCTGAGAGTTCTACCCTACATTTCACCTGATGAGGTAGACTTGCAAAACTCTAATTAAACCGTAGCCAGCCAGGGGGGATTAGAAATGAATCGGAAGCGTTAGCAACAGGAGTTATCGTATCCCCCCCTCCACGTGGCTCCAAAATGAAGGTGAGTCTCTTTCCCCTCTGTTGCAGGATTTGGCGAGGTCTCGAGGTCTCCCCAAGAAAGGATGTAAAAGATGACGCTGGGGCCCAGCAGACAGGAGCCGGGGATCGCCAGAGCGGACGCAGAGGGACGGGAAGGGAAGGTGCAATAGCTAAAGGTAAGTGGAGAACAAACCCCGGACCCTTCTCCGTCTCAGAACAGGAAAGCGGGGGTGTGTGTGTGTGTGTGTGTGTGTGTGCACGCACCTGTGTGTCCGGTGGATGAGTTCATGTGGGGTCAGATATACGGTAAAATGCATCATCAGAACATTTGTATTACTAGCAATGAGGAAGAAAAATCGTAAATAGAGTTATTCCTCTATGTTCAAACAAAGCTAAACACCCAGAGTTGAATTAGACTTCCTCTTTTATTTATTTATTTTGGTACTGAAGATTGAACCCCTTGAGTCCTGAGCTGTTCTACCTCTGAGCTACGCCCCCACCCCTCTTTAAAAAAACATTTTTATTTCGAGACAGGGTCTCACTGAGCTGCTGAGGGTGGCTTTGAACCTGAGATCCTCCTGTCTCAGCCTCCCAAGTACTGGTATTAAAGGCATGCGTGCACCATCACACCTAGCTTAGACTTAACATTTAATAGAGATTCTTGTTCCGGAGAGAAAAACAGATAATGTTCTCTCTATGCCATATCTTAGACAAATTTTATATAGTGGACTGGGTAGAAACAGGCAAAGTGCTGGGAAGAATGTGGAGGACAGAGGGCCGCTCGGGATTAGGAGCCAGCCTTGGTGAGGAGGGAGAGGGTGCTTCAGGGACGGGATTTCTGTTGTTTGTGTGAAAGGGGAGAGAAACGTGTGCGGAATGGAGGGTGATACTCCCTTAACCCAGGGAGCAAAAGAGTCCTAGAAACTACAGCGAGCTCAGAGCATCTCCCCCTCCTCCCCCTCCTCCTCCCCCTCTCCTCCTCCTCCTTCTTCTCCTCCTCCCCCACCATCTCTCCTCCTCCTCCTCCTCCTCCTCCCTCTCTTCCTCCTCCTTCAACGCTGCATATTGGCTCCAGGAGCGTTCTATCTCCAGGCTACACTCCCCCTCCCCCGGCCCCGTTTTCCTTCTCTTATTTGGAAGCAGGGTCTTGCTAACTTGCTGGGGGCTGATGATCGTCACGATTCAAGTACCTTAGACTAAAAGGGTGCAGACTTAAATCATGGGAGTCCTTAATTACAAATAAGACCACCTCAGGCTCTGCCCAAAGCCTCTGGCTACCCTTGACCGCCCAGCCCCTAGAGCTGCGTCTGCGTCCGTGTGGCGTCCCCACAGCCGCCTATTGTCTCACTCTGCCCGCTCCTGCCACAGAAGATGGCTCTTATTTTTTTTTAATTTCTAGCGGTGGTGCACACCTGTCATCTCAGTACTTGGGAGGCCAAGACATGAGAATTGCAGGTTCAAGGCCAGCCCCAGCAACTTAGTGAGACCCTCGGCAACTTAAGAGACTGCTGCCCCCCCAAAAAAAAATTCAAAAGGTCTGGTAGCCTGGCGTGGTGGCACATGCTTGTAATCCCAGTACTTGGGAGGCTGAGACAGGAGGATCCAGGTTCAAGGCTAGTCTCAGCTACTTAGTGAGGCCCTTTGCAACTCAGTGAGACCCTGTTTCAAAATAAAGAAAAAATAGGGGTAGGGGTATAGTTTGGAGGTAGAATGCCCTGGGTTCCATCCCCAGTACCCCTCCAAAAAAATAAATAAAAGAGCATATATTTCATACCAGGGCACTGTGGTACACGGCCACCATCCCAGTCCTCTGGGGGCTGAGACGGGAGAATTTCAGATTTGAGGCCAGTCTTAGCAAATTAGTGAGACATGTAGCAACTTAAGAGACTTTGCTCAAAATTTAAAAAATTAAAAGACTGGTAGCCGGGCATGGTGGCTCACCCTTGTAATCTCAGCATTCGGGAGGCTGAGACAGGAGAATTGAAGTTTTTGGACAGCCTCAGCTACTCAGTGAGGCCCTTTGCAACTCAGTGAGACCCCGTTTCAAAATAAAGAATAAAAACTAGGGCTGGGGGTGTAGCTTGGAGGTTGAATGCCCCTGGGTTCCATCCCCACTACCGCAAATAAAATAAAACAAAATAAAGTGGCTGGCAATGTATCCCAGCAGTAGTTCAATCCCAAATTAATTCAATCCCAAGTAACTTGAGTTTAATCTTAAGTAACACACACACACACACACACTTCTTTCAGAAATTCTTAGAGACTTAGACACAGAATTGTCAAAGAGAGAAAAATACCTACAGTGTCTTACATATTATATAATAATATACATCGTGTGACATTAAAGTCCCCTTCTCCCCACCCCCAGAGTTATTTCTTTCCCACAAACGTCACTGAGGGGTCCGTGCTCTTCTGGACACACTTTGGGAATCTTTGAACTAGGGATTTTCCACCTCAACCACCAGGGGTCAGCTCAGCCTCTCCGGTTCTTTAATAATCTGACTAAGCAGCCAACAGTTTCTTTATTTCCCTTAGCACATCTGAGGCAGGCTGACATTTTCAAGTAGAATTTACTTTAAAAAAAAAAAAAAAGCTTTCAAGACTGAGTGAGAGAAGAAGGTACCCTATAAACAGTCACATTTTCATAATCTGTGAGTCTGAGCCCAAAGCCCAGCTCCCTGGGGCCAGTTCCGGATACAAGTTCCATTCGGCCTCCTGCCTAATGGTCCCTTCCATCTCTCCGCCCCAAGAGCAGCTGTGAATTCCTCTTGTTTTATGTTTGTTTTTTGGTTCTGGTGCTGAGGATTGGACCCAGGGGGCATCCTACCTCCCATCTAACCCCCCAGCCCTTTTTATTTTAAAAATAGGGTCTCACTAAGTTGCTGAGGGCCTCCCCAAGTTGCTGAGGCTGGCCTCCCACCCACGATCCTCCTGTCTCAGCCTCCCAAGTACCGGGATTACAGACACACTTCAGCTATTCGTTTGATACATGCGTTGAGATAGGCAGGTGCAAACCAAAGAACTGAATTCTTACTATTTGTCCCATTTTAATGAAATGAAAACAGCCACTTCAGACCAGCAGCGACCTGACGGCTCGGGGCACGAATACACTCAAAATTGCAAACCAGCCGGGCGTGGTGGCGCACGCTTGTCATCCCCGAGCTTGGGAGGCGGAGACAGGAGGATCGCGCAGGTTTAAAGTTTCAAAAATATAAAATAGGTCTGGGAGTGTAGCCCGGAGGTAGAAGGGCTTCCAGGAACCCCAGTACCACCAGAAAAATAAAATTATTTTTGCAAACCAGCCCGACGTCCAATTTGCCGACATTTAAAGATTGGGAGGTGTTGCCTCAAAGTTTGGGCTCTGGCTTGTCTGTCTGGGTAGTTGATGGGTGACACGCAGCCTCCACGGTGCCCTCCGAGACTCAGTCCCCAGCTCCCTTTGTACGACCTGCCTGGCCTTCATTGGGGTCTGCCCATGCAACCCTTAAGTTAATGCAGCCTGTGCTTTTCTGAAGCCCACAGTGGGTGATGCCCGGCCCCGGCCATCTTGTAATTATAGCACCTGGGCCGGCGTCCCTGACGGTGCCCCGTCCCTGCATTACCTTAAGGGTTGCATGTATTCGTGCCCCGAGCCGTAAGGTCGCTGCTGGTCTGAAGTGGCTGTTTTGATTTCATTAAAATGGGACAGATATTAAGAATTCAGTTCTTCAGTGTGCACCTGCCTATCTCAACGCATGTTTCAGATGAATAGCCCTTTGCAACTCAGTGAGACCCTGTTTCAAAATAAAGAATAAAAAATAGGGATGGGGGTGTAGCTCGGAAGTAGAATGCCCCGGGGTTCCATCCCCAGTACTGTAAAAAAAAATTAATTAATTAATTAAATGGACTTGGGGGGCGGGGTGAGTGTAGCTCAGAGGTAAAATGCTCCTGGGTTCAATCCCCATGTTTATGGAGTCGTGGCTTCTGATGTACCTATGTTTGCATTTTCATTTTTCCATGCTGTATCTCTTAAATTATTTGTTTTGATTATTAATCGTCTCTTATACCACGGAGTCACACGTATGGGAGACACCGGCCGTGAGTGTGGACGCCTCCCCCCTGTTCTCCTGGAGTTAAGCAGCTAATACACTTATGGCTTCTATTTTAGAAACCGGGGACAAATCCGCCAGGCAAACAAGTTCACGTCCTCTTAGCTCTGCCCCGGGGCCGACGTGCAATGGAGGCCAAACTGGGCTGTGAGTGTCTGAAAGGGCTTGAGGGAGCTAAGCCGCTTAGGAGCAGGCTGGGTACGGCCCAGGGAATCCCGCTGCCCGGCCAGACGCTCGGGACCGTCTCACTAAGATTAGGACGGTCACTCGGATCACACCGACATCGCGTAAAACTTGCTAATTCCCCACACCCTCGTCTTTTCTTTTCTTTCTTTTCTTTTCTTTCATCCCGGGGATGGAATCCAGGGGCACTGTACCTCTGAGCTGCACCCCCAGCCCTTTTTACTTAGAAACAGGGTCTCCCTACGTTGATTGTTTGTGATTGCCAATCTAACCGGAGCGAGACGAGACCTCAGGAGGGTCCTCGATAGACGAGGAATGGGCCCGCCACACGACCCAGCTGTATCACTCCTCAGTACCTCTCCAAAAGCATCAAAAGTAAAATGTTAACATCAATACCTGCATATCGGTGTTTATAGCAGACCAGTTCACCGTAGCCAGAATTCTGGAACCAACCCAGGTGTCCGTCCACAGATAGAGCAACTGTGGTCTGTGCACACCGTGGAATCATGCAGCCATGAAGAACAGAACGGTGTCCTCTGAGGGAAACGGATGGAGACAGAGAACAGGACGCTGAGTGACAGCGGCCCCGCAGGAGGCCGAGGGTCGTGTGTTTTCTTTCCAATGTGGAAGCTAGAGAGAAAATAGCAAAAGAGACTTCAGATATATGGGGAGAGAGAGAGACCAGTAAATCGCGGAAGGGGATTTGTGGAGGGAGGCGAGGAGGGGGAAAGGAGGTGTAAGGAAAGAAAGGGCTCAGAGGATGCCGGTCCGTCCGTGAAGGCATCGCTGCAGCGGGAGGAGGCGGGTGGGGCCACACAGAGGGAACCCACCAGGAGCTGTGCGCCCTGGAGACCGCCGCTCGGAACCTCGCCATGTTGTATAACTACCGTGCACCCATAAAACTATTATTATTATTTTTTTTTTTGCGGGTCCGGGGATGGAACCCGGGGCATTCGACCTCCGAGCGACACCAGCTGCCCTGTTTTTTATTCTTTATTTTGAAAGCGGTCTCACTGAGTTGCAGAGGGCCTCACTAAGGAGCCGAGGCTGGCCGCGAACCGCGATCCTCCGGTCTCAGCCTCCAGAACGCTGGGATGACAAGCGTGCGCCGCCACGCCCGGCTTCTTTTTTATTTTTTATTTGGAAGCAGAGCCTCACTGAGTTGCTGAGGCTGGCTGAGCACCTGCGATTCTCCTGTCTCAGCCTCCCAAGTACTCGGAGGATAGGTGTGCACCACCGCGCCCAGCTTTATATTTTATTTTGACTCAGGGTCTTCCCAAGCCACCAGGCTGGCCTCTAACTGTGGCCGTCCTGCCTCGGGAGGGATTGCAGCTGGGATTACAGGCGTGCGCCCCGGCGTCTGGCTATAAAGGAAGCTTTTTAGGGTCAGGGCGCCCTTCCATTTCCTCCGTGCTAATTCTTTCAGGAGCGAAAGCTGTCTTGTCTTTCTTGTTGTTGACTCCGGACCAGAACACACAGCAGTCTTCTCTGTTTGCCTCTCAAAGGCTGCGATGGCCGCTGAAGGCAGCATCCGAGGGGGTCACAACTGTTTTCCCAACTCTAAAACACCACCGGCACCAAAGTTCATGCCAGGCTGCCTTTTTTTTTTTTTTTCCTTAGAGCTGATCCGTTTTGATCTGTTAACTTCAGCTCTAAAGTTAATTTTAGGGTAGCAAGAGACAAGAATCACTTTTATGTCCTTTTTTTTTAATATCCTGACTTGTCTTTTTATGTTACTATTATTGCTAAGGGCCAAACATTTGAAATCCCTAGCAATGATCTTACAAAACTATTCTTCTTCTTCTTCTTCTTCTTCTTCTTCTTCTTCTTCTTCTTCTTCTTCTTCTTCTTCTTCTTCTTCTTCTTCTTTTTTTTTTTGGTGGTACTGGGGTTCCTGGAAACACTTCTACTTCCGGGCGACACTCCCGGGCCTATTTTTTTTTAATATTTTTATTTGGAAACAGGGTCTCTTAAGCCGGCGCGGCTGGCTTCGAACCTGCGCGATCCTCCCGTCTCCGCCTCCCAAGCGCGGGTTTTACAAGCGCGCGCCACCACGCCCGGCCTCATAGGAAACCATTCTGTATTTCAGTGATCCTGGTGGCGCACGCCCATCACCCCAGTGACTGGGAGGCTGAGACAGGAGGACCGCAGGCTTGCCGCCAGCCTCAGATACTTAGTGAGGTTGCCGGCAATCTAGCAAGACCTTGTTTCCAAATAAAAATAAAATTGGAAGCCGGGCATGGTGGGGCGTGTTCATAATCCCAGTACTTGAGTGGCTGAGACAGGAGGATCGCAGGTGCGAGGCCAGCCTCAGCCTTTTAGTGACACCCTCAGCAACTTAGCAATAAAAATTGAATTCAATAAAAAATTGAATTCAATAAAAATTGAATTCAATAAAAAATTGAATTCAATAAAAATTTAATAAATAATTTCAATTTAAAATAATAGGTAAGCCAGGCGTGGTGGCGCACGCTTGTCATCCCAGCATTCGGGAGGCTGAGACCGGAGGATCGCGGTTCGCGGACAGCCTCAGCTACTTAGCGAGGACCAAAATAACTCTCCGCACTTGGCCTTGGGGAAATGTTGAGAAAATCAGCCCTGCTGTCAGTGAAGCCGCCTTTATTTGTTTAGGGAAAAAGAAAGCGGTGCCTGTAGGCCAACCTGTGACAGTGTTATTTTTGTGGGGTTAAGAGCGGAGGTGGGTCACAGGATTGATACTGTTTCTTCTGCTGTGCAGGCCAATGGATTAGTGTTATTTTTGTTACTGCGGATGTTCCTGGTAATGAGGTATAAATACAAAATGACAAATAATGGCGGTGGGGGTCACAAGATAGATACCTTTCCTTCTAATGACCTGGGCTTCCTTGGATGCAAGGGACTTTCAAATGCTTTTACATTTTACCCATGACATTTTGTGTGTGTGGTACTGAGGGTGAAACCTAGAGGCTTTTCTACCTCCGGGCTATACTCCCAGACCTATTTTATATTTTATTTGGAAACAGGGTCTCAACTAAGTAGCCGAGGCTGGCTTCGAACCTGCGCGATCCTCCTGTCTCGGCCTCCCAGGCGCGGGGATGACAAGCGTGCGCCCCACGCCCGGCTTTCTTTTTTCTTTTTTTGTGGTACTGAGGATGGAACCCGGGGCTTTCTACCTCTGAGCCACACCTCCAGCCCTGATCGTCCCTCCTTCCTTCCTCTCTCTCTCTTTCTCTCCCCTTTCTTCTTTTATTTTGTACGGGGTTTGAAGCCAGGGGCTTTCTACCTCTGAGCGACATGACCAATCTATGGTGATGCTGCTGATGATTGCTATAATTATTATTGTGATATGTATGTAGTGCTGGGGATTGAACCCAGGGGTGTTCTACCTCTGAGCTACACCCCATCCTATTATTATTATTATTATTATTATTATTTATTATTATTATTATTAGGCACTGGGTTTTGAACCCAGGGGTGTTCTACCTCTGAGCTACACCCATCCTATTATTATTATTATTATTATTATTATTATTATTAGGCACTGGGTTTTAAACCCAGGGGTGTTCTACCTCTGAGCTACACCCATCCTATTATTATTATTATTATTATTATTATTATTATTATTTATTAGGCACTGGGTTTTGAACCCAGGGGTGTTCTACCTCTGAGCTACACCCCCAGCCCATTATTTTATTTTTATTTATTTATTTATTTATTGCCATACTGGGGATGAAACCCAGGGACATTCTAACTCTGAGCTCCACCCCCAGCCCTAATTTTATTCTTTATTTTGAAACAGGGTCTCACTGAGTTTCAAAGGGCCTCACTAAGTAGCTGAGGCTCGCCTCAAACTGCGATCCTCCTGTCTCAGCCTCCCAAATGCTGAGATTACAAGGGTTCGCCACCTTGTCCGGCTTTTTCTCTCCTCCTCCTCCTCCTCCTCCTCCTCCTCCTCCTCCTCCTCCTCCTCCCTCCTCTTCTTCTTCTTATTATTAGGCATTGAAGATTAACCCAAGGGCATCCTACCTTCTGGCTACCCCCCTCCAGCCCTATTTTTATTTTTACCTTAAAGCAAGGTCTCACCGAGCGCCGAGGGCCTTGCTAATTATCTGAGGCCGGCCTCCAACCTGCGCTCCTCCTGTCTCAGGCTCCCAAGCACTGGGATGACAGGCCTGTGCCGCCCCGCCCGGCCCCACAGTTTCTGAGCCTGTAGCAGTCCTGTATCCCCATCAAGCCCCCCAGCGATGCTGATATGGCTGGGCCGGAAACAGCATTCAGAGAACCCTGTTATACTGCACCCCAGTCTCGGAAAAGTAGCAGGAGAAAGACAAGTAAATATGGCCAAGGGGGACCTGACCGCGTGGGCCGGGCCCCTGCACACCTGGCTGCCTGCAGCGGTAGTGGGTAAAGCTCTCTCCTCGGGGACGGCATCACGCGGCAGAGGCAGCTCACCCAGAGGACGTGTTATTCTTGTATTCCCTTGGCTACCCGGCATTTCCGAGAACATGATCATTAGGAAAGATATAGGTAACCCGGGTGTGATGGCGCACGCTTGTAACCCCAGCATTCGGGAGGCTGAGACAGGAGGATCACGGTTGGTGGGCAGCCTCAGCTACTTAGTGAGGCCCTCAGCAACTCAGGGAGACCCTGTTTCTAAATAAAGAATAAAAAATAAGACTGGGGGTGTAGCTTAGAGATAGAATGCCCCTGGGTTCCATCCCCAGTACTGAAAATAATTAAATAAATAAATAAATAAATAAATAAGTAAATAAATATGGCTTGGGTGTAGTTTTGAGGTAGAAAGCCCCTGGGTTCCATCCCTTGCACCAAGAATTTTGTTCTTAAAGTTATCTAAGCTGGGCACAGCGGCACACGCCTGCGATCCCAGTACTTGGGAGGCCGAGACAGGAGGCTCGCAGGTTGGCGGCTGGCCGCGGCTACTTAGCGAAACTCTCACAAACTAAGCAAGGCCCTGTTTCCAAATAAAAATAAAATCGGGCTGGGGTGTGGCTTGGAGGTAAGATGGCCCTGGGTTTGATCCCCGGGTCTTGGGTCCCCATAACCGAGCCCAACAAAAACTCCTAGGTTTTTTTTTTTTCCCCCTCCCCAGAGTTGTAAAAGAAAAGCACCTTTTAAAAGTGTTCTGATTACAGCCACTTTGAAAACAAGGGGCACTTTGAGGACAGATCTGTGTTTCTCTTTTGAAGGCTTGAGTTTCACCCGAGTTAAGATTCTAACCGCACATTTGAAACCTGAAATAAAGCCGATGGGCTTGTCGATAGCCGGCCCTGGGGCCTCCTGGCTGGTCGGGGAGAAAGGCTTCCAGAAGCTTTGGCGTCTTCTCCTTCTACACCCAAGAGCAAAGATAAAAACCCAGGTGTGAAAACGTCAATTGAATCCAGACCGTCGCCCTACAGGTGGATGCGGAGAAAACCCCATCCATCCCTAACCCTGCTGCTAAACCCTCATCCCTAAACCCTCGTTTTGCGATGAGGAATAATGTAGGGTGCTGGGCGCGGTGCACACGCCTGTCATCCCGGTCCTTGAGGGGCCACGACGGGAGAATTCGCAGGTTCAAGGCCAGCCTCAGCGCCTTAGTGAGCCTCTTAGCAACTTAGGGAGACACTCTGTTTCAGAAATATTATTTTTAAGGGGCTGGGGGTTGTAGCTCAGAGGTAGATAACATGTTCCTGTGTTCAATCAGAAAGAAAAAAAAAAGAAAGAATGGAAGGGAGGAAGGAAAGAAGGAAGGAAGCTATCAGTTCCAAAGGGGATGACTTAAACGATTTCTTGAGTGGGGGAACTTGTTTTTTGTTTGTTTGGTTGGTTGGTTGTTTTTTGTCCCCGTGTTTATTGTAAGTGGAGATTAATCTGTTCCTTAAAAAAAAAAAATTGTCAAAAAAATTTTTTTTGGGTCAGGGCAGCTGAATTTTTCTAGAAAGAAACCAAAGACCCCCCCCCCCCAGGGCCTTCAGTTTTTCAGCAGACTCCTAGCTCCCCAGCCCCCCTTTTCTCCTGGGCTCTCTCTCTGCTGCTCCCACCGGCAGGTGGTCGTTCCTGGGAGGCCCCCGGGGGCGCTCCGCCGCGCAGTTACCCAGCCAAACCAGGAAAACATCCCGGGCCGGTCCCCCAGGACCCAGGTCCAGGGGGAGGCTGCGTGGACACGGTATTTTTCTCCCGCATTCTCCTCTCGGTTCTGCCTCCGCGGCTCCTCGGAGGTGTTTCTGGGCGCTGCGCGGTGCAAAGCGCCCCAGGAAGCCCGTCCTGCACAGAAGAGCGGGGTCCCCATGGCTGAGCCTTTGGGGCGCGCTCCTGCAGCTGGGCCCCCGCCCCTGGGGAGCTGCTCCGCCCCCCCGGAGCCCTGGGGGAGTCCTGAGCTCCTCCCCTCCTCCCTGGGCCCCGGCTGCCCGCGCCCCAGGAGCAGGGCGCCCGGCTGCCGAGCCCTGCAGCGGCTGCAGCCATGGCCTCGGCGTTCACCTGCGGCGTGGAGGACCTGCTGTTCGCGGGCAGCCGCTTCGTGTGGAACCTGACCGTGTCCACGCTGCGCCGCTGGTACGCCGAGAGGCTGCGGGCATGCCAGCAGGCGCTGCGGACCTGGTGCGGGCTGCGGGACGTGTACCAGGTGAGCGCCCGCCGCGGCCACCTGTGCCCCGCAGCCCCGTGCTCGCTATTCGCGACTCGGGATTCGCGGGCGCCCTGCAGCGGGGGCTGGGGGTGCCAGGGGGGGGGGAGCGACTCACCGCCAGGCCCCCGCGTTTGCAGAAGTCCCAGCCGAGAGCTGGGGGCTGCAGCGGGCGGCTGGGACGCGCCTTTGACATTTCGGGGTCTGGGGGTGCAGGGCAGACCCCAGGGCCTCATGCGGGCTGGCGCTGGAGTGGGTCTGTCTGCTTCTTCTTCTTCTTCTTCTTCTTCTCCCCCCCCCCCCTGGACTCCAGTTTTCCATCCAGCTTGCAAGGTGGAGCCAGGAAAAGCGGGTGCCCCGCCTGCCAGCTTAGGGGAGAAAGGCGGGTTGGGAGTTTGTGGGGTCCCGGGCCCCTCCTGGGTGATGGATTCCCTGCTGGTCGCACAACAGCGGCTCTTTTTTATTTATTTTCTGGGTCTCACTCTGCGCAGCAGCTTGGTTCAGCTCAGAGACCAATCCTGGACCCTGGGAAAGAGGCTGGCCTTTAAAAAAAAAAAAATAGTAATTTTTAAATGACTCTTTCTTTTACAGGATGTAAAAGTCCTGTGCTTTCTTTGCTAACTTTTTTTTTTTTTTTAAACTGGAGATTGAACACCCAGGGCCTTTCCACCTCTGAGCCACAGCCTCGGCCTTATTATTATTATTTTTTAAATTTTGAAACCCGATCCTGCTAAGAGGCCGACGGTCTCACTGGGTTGGCCGTCCTCCCGCCTCAGCCTCCGGAGTACGGAGACCATATAGGTGTGCACCACCATGCCTGGCTTGCTAACGTCTCTGAGGTTGTTTTTTTTTTTTTTTTTTTTTTTTAAGGCACTGTTAAATTAGGAGGATTATATCTGGGTTTATGGGACTGTATATCATTTTCTTTTCCCGTGATATGGGATAGCTTTACTTGCCATTCTTAAGATCCGCCCTATACCGAACCCTGTTGTCATAGGGCTGGGATTTGCGTCTTCCTATCTGGTGTCCCATACGTGACCGAACAGGTGTTTTTCACAAGTCAGGGTCTCCCCATCACTCAGACTAAAATAAAAGGCCAGCGTCTAAGGTTTATACTGTAAAAGTCTCCAGGGCCAGCCCTCCCTCCCCTGAGCCACGCTTGTTAAAATGCGAGGGGGGTTTCTCTGGCGGTGCCGCTCCCTAGAACACACCTGTGATTTCCTGAATTTCAAATGAAACCCAAAAGCCACGCAGAGATCCGGGCAGCGTGCGGGGCTTGGAGAGTACTACGGAGCCCTGGACGCCTCCCGGCTGGCCGGCCCGGGCAGCTCTCTGGCGTTTTGGAGCCAGAGATGGGTCTGTCTTCCTAAAGCCCTTCCCCCCCCCCTTGGGTTTGGCTTACGGGATGAGGGCACCTCCTTCGTGTCAGTTATTTATTTATTTATTTTTATTTTTTTTTTTTTTTTAACGCTCAGGAAACTTTCAAAGACGGGACGCAAACGCCGTAGCCAATCAGAGAGGCTCCAAGCCTCACTCCCAAAGGATTCAGGGGATTTATGGCTTAACTCTAATGCGGTTACCGACCAATTCAAAAATGAAAGCTTTAGAAACCGCCAGACCCTACGAGTCCTTTATGGGGTTGACCAATAATGAATTTTTTTTCCAGCACAACTTCAGTTTGAAAAGACTAAGCTCCTGAAAGATATATTCTGTACAACGGTTGGGGATCGAGTCAGTACCTCTCACGATCAGAGCGTCTCGTAGAATGACGGCTTATGAGTCTTGAGTCATAAGTAGAAAAAAAAAAATGACCGGTAAGCTTAAAGTCTCCGGTGTCTTTGGAGAAATAAGATTCTAAGAAAAAAAAATTTTTTTTGCAGCCTTAGGAGAACCGTGGTGTTCTTAACTGTAGCAGACTTACTCGTGTCCAAAGAAAGATCACTTTTTATTTATTTATTTTATTTTATTTTGTGTGTGTGTGTGTGTGTGTGTGTGTGTGTGTGTGTGTACTGGGGTTCCTGGAAGCCTTTTTCCCTCCGGGCTACACTCCCAGACCTATTTTATTTTATTTTATTTTATTATTTTTTATTTTTTTTTTGGTGGTACTGGGCGTGGAACCCAGAGGCTTTCTACCTACGGGCTATACTCCCAGACCTATTTTATATTTTATTTGGAAACAGGGTCTCACTAAGTTGCTGAGAGCCTCACTAAGTAGCTGTGGCTGGCTTCGAAACTGTGCGATCCTCCTGTCTCAGCCTCCCAAGCGCGGGGATTACAAGCGTGCGCCACCACGCCTGGCCCCAGACCTATTTTATATATTTTTATTTGGAAACAGGGTCTCTTAAGCCAGCGCGGCTGGCTTCGAACCAGCGCGATCCTCCTGTCTCCGCCTCCCAAGCGCGGGGATGACGAGCGTGCGCCACCGCGCCCGGCTGAAAGATCACTTTTTAAAAGACTGAGGAAGAAAGAAACTTAAATTATATAGGATAGAAAGGGAGTGAAAGAAAATGACTTATACCCGGAGCCTCAAGTTAAATAGATAAGTAAGTAGATCCTGCCTCTACCTAAATAGGACCGTGGATAAGTTAATCCACCACCATGTGCAAAGTGGGGGATATAATAGTACTCAACTCAGAGGCTGATAAGAAAAATCATATCTAAGCTATTTAGCTGCTTAGAGATTAAGAATCTCTGTAAATGTTATTTCCATCAGCTACAATTTTTTTGTGTGCGGTACTGGGGATGGAACCCAGGGGCATTCTACCTCTGAGCGACACCCCCAGCCCTATTTTTTAATCCTTTCTTTCTCTCTTTCTTTCTTTCTTTCTTTCTTTATTTATTTTGTGGGTCTGGCGATGGAACCCAGAGGCATTTGACCTCCGAGCTACACCCCCTGCCCAGTTTTTTATTCTTTATTTTGAAATAGGGTCTCACTGAGTTGCAGAGGGCTTCACTAAGTGCCCGAGGCTGTCCGTGAACCGTGATCCTCCGCTCACACCCAATGCTGGGATTACAAGCGTGCGTCAACACGCCCGGCTTTATTCTTTATTTTGAAACCGGGTCTCACTGAGTTGCAGAGGGCCTCACTAAGTAGCTGAGGCTGTCTGTGAACCACGATCCTCAGGCCTCAGCCTCCCGAATGCTGGGATTATAAGCGGGCGCCACCACGCCCAGCCAAGAAAGAAAACTTTATTTATTTATTACTTACTTATATATTGAGATGGGTCTCACCAAGTTGCTGAGGCTGGCCTCAAACTTAAGAGAGCCCCCTGCTTCGGTCTCCTAAGCTGTTGGGATTTCAGGCCTGCACCAGCACATCCATCTATGAAGAAGATTTCTTATATCCATCCACTGTCAAAAAAAAAAAAAACCCTCCCATTTTACACAGTGGGAGGCCCATCTGGGGTGCACGCCCACCCCAAGACCAGGAGCTTATGGGACAATTTCTCAGCGGGAGTGAGAAATGGCCCAAAAGGGGCAGAAATTGAGGAGAGAAGGGGTGGTAAATAAACCTTCTGTGTCTATATGCAAATCACAGCTGTACGCACATATACACATGTGTCTGTGGCACTAAAATTGGAGGTTTAGCAGCACATGGTGGCCTGTAGCTATAACCCCAGTACTTGTGAGGCTGAGACAGGAGAATTTCAGGTTCGAGGCCAGCCTCAGCAACTTAGTGAGACCTTCAGCAACCCAGTGACCCTGTTTCAAAATAAAAGGTAAATAAAATAGGGCTGGAAACCGGGCGCAGGTGCGCACACTTGTCATCCCCGTGCTTGGGAGGCTGAGACAGGAGGATCGCGCAGGTTCGAAGCCAGCCTCAGCTACTTAGTGAGGTTCTCAGCAACTTAGTGAGACCCTGTTTCCAAATAAAATATAAAATAGGTCTACCCAAAGGTAGAAAAAGCCCCTGGGTTCCACCCCCAGTACCACCAAAAAAAAAAAAAAAAAAAAAAAAAAAAAATAATATATATATATATATATATATATATATATATATATATATATATATATATATATGGCTGGGGGTGTATCTCAGAGATATAATGTCCCTGGGCTTAACTCCTAGTACCAACAAATAAATAAATCAGGAATCTCAAACCTAGTACTGTCTGAGCAGAAAATAGTTCTGGCTCCCCAAGGTAGGGGTAAGGCTAATGCACAGATATCCTTGTATTTCGCCGCGGTGGTTTGAGTTTCGGGTGCGGGGCCTCCCGAGAACACCTCGGTGCCAGCCCCTCATTGTGAATTCGGAAGCTTCGCGGGGAAATAAGCCAGGGTACTGCTCGGCACACACCGGAGAGTTCCATATTGTTTTTTCCTTAATCATCCTGCCGAAGGTGTCGTTTTTCTTGCTTCTGCTCTGAACAGTCTGGTTTGTGGAGGAATCCCAAGCTCAGTCTCTCGGGGGAGAGAAATCAGGGAGGGCGGGAGGGATCTGCGACCTGGGATGCCTGGCAGTCCCGGGCTCTTTTGTTTATCTTAATACGCTTCCCACCTGATCATAGGAGTTTGGCACCGGCCTTACCGCCTTGGCAGAGAAGCCGGGAACACCTAATTTCCTTGGGATTGAACGCTTCCTCCTCGTCTTGATATTGGACTTAATCTGCCAACAAAGCATGAATAATTAAAGTGCTCGTTAGAAGGCAGCGCTGGAGTCGCGCCGCTAAACACGCCCCAGGCGGAGGCTGTGGGCCTTCTTTCAGCAAAGGCTTGTCCAGTACGCGAGGGCTTGAATTTGGTTCAAGGAGCAGATCGGAGAACTCACCTTTAAACTATTTGAAACCGGGACCGTTCTACCTCCAAGCTATATCCACAGCCCTGTTTTTTAGATTTTTTTTTTTTTGAAGATTTAAAGAAGTTTGTTAAAAAGATAGAAATACAGAAAATAGAAATACAGAAAATAGTTATAGCCCCATGCCAGAATGGCATGAGAGGGAGGGTGATCCGGGCCAATTCACCATTCACCCCCCCCATTTATTTTATTTTATTATTTTGAAACAGGGTCTCACTAAGTGCCCGAGGGCCAACCCGCGGTCCTCCCGTCTCGGCCTCCCAGGTTCTGGGATGACAGGTGTACCTCCCCTCACCTGCTCAACTCCCGATACTCGCCCCCACCCTCCCCAGCGATGCCGGCCTTGCCGCCCCCGTCCTGGCCCCAGGGCCTGGAACACCGCTTCCTGACGGCTCCCTTAGGAGTCACCCGGCCGCGGTGAGCCAAGACGTGCCTTTTGTCCAGCAACCTCTATCTCCGCCCTGACTCTATGGCTGTGTTTGCCGACGAGCTCGTCCCCTGTGTGAACAAAGTCGGCTTCACGGCTTAAGAAACCTGCCGAGCCAGGCCGGGTAACACATGCCTGTAATCCCAGTACTTGAGAGGCTGAGATGGGAGGATTCCAGGTTCAAGGCCAGCCTCTGTAACTTAGCAAGACATCTCCCCAACAACTTAGACCCCCAGCACTTAGTGGGACCTTCATCACTCAGTGAGACCCTTGGCACTTAGTGGGACCTTCATCAACTCTGTGAGACCCCCAGCACTTAGTGGGACCTTCATCTACTTAATAAAACCCTCAGCACTTAGTGGGACCTTCATCTACTTAATAAAACCCTCAGCACTTAGTGGGACCTTCATCTACTTAATAAAACCCCCAGCACTTAGTGGGACCTTCATCTACTTAATAAAACCCTCAGCACTTAGTGGGACCTTCATCAACTCTGTGAGACCCTCGGCACTTAGTGGGACCTTCATCCACTCAGGAGACCCTTGGCACTTAGTGGGACCTTCATCCTCTCAGTGAGACCCTTGGCACCTAGTGGGACCTTCATCACTCAGTGAGACCCTCGGCACTTAGTGGGACCTTCATCCACTCTGTGAGACCATCGGCACTTAGTGGGACCTTCATCCACTCTGTGAGACCATCGGCACTTAGTGGGACCTTCATCTACTTAATAAAACCCTCAGCACTTAGTGGGACCTTCATCTACTTAATAAAACCCTCAGCACTTAGTGGGACCTTCATCAACTCTGTGAGACCCTCGGCACTTAGTGGGACCTTCATCCACTCAGGAGACCCTTGGCACTTAGTGGGACCTTCATCCTCTCAGTGAGACCCTTGGCACCTAGTGGGACCTTCATCACTCAGTGAGACCCTCGGCACTTAGTGGGACCTTCATCCACTCTGTGAGACCATCGGCACTTAGTGGGACCTTCATCAACTCTGTGAGACCCCCAGCACTTAGTGGGACCTTCATCCACTCAGTGAGACCCCCAGCACTTAGTGGGACCTTTATCAACTCAGTGAGACCCCCAGCACTTAGTGGGACCTTCATCTACTTAATAAAACCCTCAGCACTTAGTGGGACCTTCATCCACTCAGTGAGACCCCCAGCACTTAGTGGGACCTTCATCAACTCTGTGAGACCCCCAGCACTTAGTGGGACCTTCATCTACTTAATAAAACCCTCAGCACTTAGTGGGACCTTCATCCACTCAGTGAGACCCCCGGCACTTAGTGGGACCTTTATCAACTCAGTGAGACCCCCAGCACTTAGTGGGACCTTCATCTACTTAATAAAACCCTCAGCACTTAGTGGGACCTTCATCCACTCAGTGAGACCCCCGGCACTTAGTGGGACCTTCATCTACTTAATAAAACCCTCAGCACTTAGTGGGACCTTCATCCACTCAGTGAGACCCTTGGCACTTAGTGGGACCTTTATCAACTCAGTGAGACCCCCAGCACTTAGTGGGACCTTCATCTACTTAATAAAACCCTCAGCACTTAGTGGGACCTTCATCCACTCAGTGAGACCCTCGGCACTTAGTGGGACCTTCATCCACTCAGTGAGACCCTCGGCACTTAGTGGGACCTTCATCCACTCAGTGAGACCCTTGGCACTTAGTGGGACCTTCATCACTCAGTGAGACCCTCGGCACTTAGTGGGACCTTCATCACTCAGTGAGACCCTTGGCACCTAGTGGGACCTTCATCACTCAGTGAGACCCTCGGCACCTAGTGGGACCTTCATCACTCAGTGAGACCCCCGGCACTTAGTGGGACCTTCATCACTCAGTGAGACCCTCGGCACTTAGTGGGACCTTCATCACTCAGTGAGACCCCCGGCACTTAGTGGGACCTTCATCACTCAGTGAGACCCTCGGCACTTAGTGGGACCTTCATCACTCAGTGAGACCCTCGGCACTTAGTGGGACCTTCATCACTCAGTGAGACCCCCGGCACTTAGTGGGACCTTCATCACTCAGTGAGACCCCCGGCACTTAGTGGGACCTTCAGCACTCAGTGAGACCCTCGGCACTTAGTGGGACCTTCATCACTCAGTGAGACCCTCGGCACTTAGTGGGACCTTCATCCACTCAGTGAGACCCTCGGCACTTAGTGGGACCTTCATCCACTCAGTGAGACCCTCGGCACTTAGTGGGACCTTCATCACTCAGTGAGACCCTCGGCACCTAGTGGGACCTTCATCACTCAGTGAGACCCTCGGCACTTAGTGGGACCTTCATCACTCAGTGAGACCCTCGGCACCTAGTGGGACCTTCATCCACTCAGTGAGACCCTCGGCACTTAGTGGGACCTTCATCACTCAGTGAGACCCTCGGCACTTAGTGGGACCTCACCAACTTCACAAGACGCTGTCTCACAACGCAAAGGGCCGAGGAGTAGTGAGAACTGGGTTCAGCGGAGGAGGAGCCCGGGCGCCGTCCTCAGTCCGGGCCGCGTGAGCCCGGGCCGGCTCCTCTGGGGCCCGATTCTGGGGAAGCAGCGTGTGGCAGCCCACGGGCTCGCCGAGGCCTGGTGTCCTTCCACGGGGCCGCGTGCCCGGCCGGGCAGAGGCTGGCCGGCCCACGGCCATTTCCTGCGGCGGCCGAGCCCGGTGCCCGGTGCCCACAGGCGTGCCCGTCATCTGCTTTCTGTTCCTGGCATTTGGGGCGGGTCGTGAGGATGTAGTTTATTGCCAGGACCTGGTGTCGGGCATTCCGTCCTCCAGAGTTAAAACTTTCCTTGGATTCTTCAGAGAAAACCTTGCCAAACCCAAAGCCTTTTTCTTTCTGGTCCTTATTAGCATTTAATTAAAAGCCTGCTCGGCCCACCTCTCTGGCTGCCTCCGAGCTTTCCATAATTCTGTAAGCGCAAGCAATATCGGGGGAGTCGGACCCCCGCCCGCCCCGAGAAGCTGGGGTCTAATTATCAGCCTCACGTAATGGCAGGCTCATCGTCTTCAGAACAAATCGGGGCGTGAAGTATTTCCCAGATAAAGTACTTTTACGCCTTATAAATAGGCTCCCCGCGATTTTAAACTGAACTTGAGTTACGTTAAAGCAATTTGGTGCAGAAGGACACTTATCTGTCAGCCCATGCTTGTATTCATAGGGTTCTTTATTCCCTAGGATTCTTTGATTTTGCTTTGTGGTACTGGGGATAAACCCAGGGGCATTGAACTACACCCTAACCCCACTTTATATTTTAATTTTGAATCGGGGCCTCCCTCAGTGGCTGAGGCTGGCCTCCAACCTGTGAATGATCCTTCCATCCCAGCCTCCCAAGGAACCGGGATGACAGGCGTGCGCCACCACGCCCAGCTTCCCTAGGACTTTTAATAAATTCCGTTTTTCAGGTATGACTGCCAAATATAGACCCAGCCGAGCTCATATAATTTTGCTTTGAATTCTCTTTGGAAACGATTTTTTTTTTAAGTAAATGTGTTTTTCTCTTCATAAATGTCAGAAGCTAACTCTGTTTAAAAGTAACGTCTGTGGGCAGCCAGTGCCGGTCTGAATGGGGGCCTTTATTCACTACCCAGTGGCATCGTTAAATTTTTTTTCTGGGCTCATATGCCACGTTAGATTCCAAATATAGCAGAGGTTTGCCACACCTCTGTCTGTGTAGCGTGTGTGTAAGTAAAATACATTTTATTACAATCCGCCCTCCTCTTTCTCTTTGTTTCTGGAATTTTTGTAATTTTTCCTCTGAACTAGGAAAGTAAGTCATATTTAAATGTATAAATGAAAACGTATGCGTGTATAGCCTAGACATTATATATTTATATATATGAAATATCTATCCATACATGTGTGTATCTGTGTGTGTGTATCTGGTTTTTCCTTAAAGCAAAACCCCGAGCCCCACACCTTCAAAAATCACTTCTAAATTCACAGTATGACTTTGAAATATTGAGTCAGTTTTCCAACAATACAGTTAGACTCCGTGGTAGATATATTCGTTAGAAAATGGTCATAAATTTTGCCGGTCCTCGGCCAAAAGTTTCCAGTCCTTGGGAGGCTGAGATGAGGAGATCACGGCTTGGAGGACAGCCTCCACAACTTAGTGAGACCCTATATCCAAAATAAAAAATAAAAATGCCGGGCGCGGCGGCGCGCGCTCGTCGTCCCCGCGCTTGGAAGGCGGAGACAGGAGGATGGCGCAGGTTCGAAGCCGGCCGCGCGCTGGCTTAGGAGACCCTGTTTCCAAATTTTAAAAAAGTATAGAAGATAGGTCTGGGAGTGTAGGCCGGAGGTAGAAGGGTTTCCAGGAACCCCAGTACCACCAAAAAATAAAATAATAAAATAAAAATAAAAAGGGCTGAGCTTGCAGCTCAGAGGTCGAATGCCATTTGGGTTTAATCCCTACTATCACCAAAAATAACAACAAAAAAGTCATCCTGTGGACCAGACCCAAAAAAAAGAAAAGAAAAGAAAAACCCACCAGAGCGCCGTGTCTGTCCCCACACCCTTTGCCTGCTTTCCCATCTGGGTTAAGCAGCCGGGAGAATCCGCCCGGCGCCTCACACTTTCCCCTTTCTCTCTGCCCGGGGAGGGAGGTGGCCAGCGGGCTTCTCCACGGAGCTGTTTTTCCTGGACACGGCCCTGGCCTCCGACGGCCGCAGCCTGTGCCGTCCACCAGAACTGGCGGCGACCTGCTCGGCTCCCTTTTCCCATGAGTTAACTTTCTGTCCTGGGTTGTTTTCCTTTTCTTTCTCCTTCTGGACAGAAGTCCCGCTCATCCCCAGGGGTGGCGGAGAGCTTGATTTCCAGGCCAGCCGTCTTCTCACCTGCGCCCCCGACCCCGTGGCCACCTCCCGCCGTGTTCCGTCCATACCTCTTGGCCCCGGTCATTTCACAAAACACTTTGATATTTTTTTTAATGTATTGGGATTCTGCAAATATCAAGCCCCCTTCCTGCCCAATCCAGACCGCCGAGGACAGTGCCCTTGGTTTATAGGGTCCCGGCATGGTGAAAATGTGCAGCGCCTTATCCAAAAACTGTTCAGAACTTTAAGCCGGACGTGGTGGCGCACGCTGGTAATCCCAGGACTTGGGAGGCTGAGACAGGAGGATCGCGGTTCGCGGCCAGCCTCAGCCACTTAGTGAGGCCCTCTGCAACTCAGTGAGAGCCTGTTTCAAAAATAAAGAATAAAAAGTAGGAAGCCAGGTGTGGGGGCGCACGCTTGCAATCCCAGCAATTTGGGAGGCTGAGACAGGAGGATCGCGGTTCGCGGCCAGCCTCAGCCACTTGGTGAGGCCCTCTGCAACTCAGTGAGACCCTGTTTTAAAATAACAAATAGGGCTGGGGGTGTAGCTCAGAGGCAGAATGCCCTTCCTTGGCTTTCATCCCCAGTACCGCCAAAAATGAAAAATAAATCACTAAATGTGTACTGAAGAAAGACTTTTGGGTGACCAAAAGAAATAGAGGAGGCTTTGAAGTTGTTACTTTTCTTCTCAGCCAGGTGTGGTAGTACACCCCTATCATCCTAGTACTTGGGAGGTTAAGACAGGGGGTCACAGGTTGGAGGCCGGCCTCTATAACCCAATGAGACCCTCGGCAACTTAGCAAGACCCTGCTTCAAAATGAAAAGCAAGCCGGGCATGGTGGCCACGCTTGTCATCCCCGCGCTGGGGAGGCGGAGACAGGAGGATTGCGCAGGTTCGAAGCCAGCCGCGTTGGCGTAGGAGACCCTGTTTCCAAATAAAAATATAAAAATAGGTCTGGGAGTGTAGCCTGGAGGTAGAAGGGCTTCCAGGAACCCCAGTACCACCAAAAAAAGAAAGAAAGAGAAAGAAAGAAAAGAAAAAAGAAAAGAAAAGTAAAGTAAAAAAGGGCTGGGGAGGGAAGGGGTGGGTGTACCTCGGAGGTAGAATTGTCCCTGGGACAGTCTTAGGGGAGAATAAAAAAGTTGCATTCCCCCTGACTCGCGTTAAAATGGCTTTTGTTTCTAACCAAAGCAACAAAGTCTAAGGTCATTTCCTTGAGATTAGAGGCAGCGGAAGGAGCTGGAGGTTTTTAGGTCCCTGTTTCCACCAGCTTGTGATTGGAGCGCACACGCGCTCGCACACACACAGGCACACGGGCCTTTGCACGGGCGTCTCCGCCTTCACCTTCTCCTTAAATGAGCCGCGATCATGGATCCGAGGTAAGCGTGATCCCTCTCCTCCCCTTCCGACCGCGGAGCAGACCGCGCCACGGGCTTCCTGGGGCTTCTCCCCAAGTGCCTGTGACAAAATCTCGGGCGGGTTTTAATCCCCGGCGGGAGGAGGAGGAAGGTGGTGTAGCCTTCCAGAAACCAACTTTGAGAAGAGGAAATTACGAGCAGTGTTTATCTTCCCACAACAGGCCTGGGGGTGGTCCTGGCGCCCTGGCCCCTGGACGGTTCCTACCGCTGTTTCAAATGTTTCAAATGCTGTCTTGGCTCCTCTGAAACCCTTAAAAGTTGATTGACTTTATAATCTTAGTCACTGTGTCACTGTTGTTGAAGTTATTAATTATACCTCACCTCTGCCCATATCTACCCACCCTGTTTCTTTTCTTTTTGTCTTTTTTTTTTTTTTTTTTTGGTGGTACTGAGGGTGGAACCCAGAGGCTTTCTACCTCCGGGCTATACTCCCAGACCTATTTTATACTTTATTTGGAAACAGGGTCTCCCTACGTTGCTGAGAGCCTCACTAAGTAGCTGAGGCTGGCTTTGAACCTGCGCCATCCTCCTGTCTCAGCCTCCCAAGCGCTGGGATGACAAGCGTGCGCCGCCACGCCCGGCTCTTTCTTTTTGTCTTTTATTGTTTTGGTATTAGAGCTTGAACCCATGGGCATTCCACCTCTGAGCCACACCCCCAGTCCAAGTTTATTTTTTAATTTGGAAACAGGATCTCACCGAGTTGCTGAGGGCGACCTCAAGCCCGCAGTCCTCCTGTCCGGGCCTCCCAAGTTCCTTCTTATTTATTTATTTTTTAATTCTAAAGGCGCCAGCTCCTTTACCAAGGTGGAGAGTGGAAAGGTTATTCACAAGCTGCACAAAAATGCTACTGTAACCCTCCCGTGTGGGAGATGCGTGAGCGAGGGGCCCCTCCGATGCTGCGTCCTCCGGCTCATTAGCAGCCGCTCTGAAAGATCCCTTTGGTGTGTGACCTGTTGAGAAAGGAGAAAGGGGATTGAGTTCTGCGCCCCCTCTGGTCTAAGGAGAAGCCTCTGCTCGCTCAGGATTCAGCGGCTCAAGGCTGAGGCCTGGGAACGGGCCATTTCAGGGACAGCCATCAATTAATTAATAAAGCGCCTATGAGTTGTCGGAGGAAGCCGTACATCCTTTGCAAAGGTCAGCTTTTCTCTCTCTGCCGGCCGGTGTTGCGGTCACGGCAAACTCATCAAGTCCTGCTGCCCGCGTCCATTTTTCTTCCCTGATGGGTCAAGAGATGTTGGCAGTGGGGGGCAGGGAGGAGAATCTGGTAGACTTCACAAACAAAGGAAATTATCTCATCCAGGGGACGGGGAGCTCTGGGGGTCGGAGGGAGCCCGCAGGGGAAGTGGGTTGGGTCGGCAGAGAGGAGGCGTCTCGAGGAAATAACTATATCACAAAGGGGGCCGGAGACGGCGCCTCCTCTCCACAAGACAGCGCAACAGGCGGCCTCAGACATAAACCCCTCGAGCCCGGCGTGGTGACACAGGCTTGTCATCCCGGCACTGGGGAGGCTGAGACAGGAGGATCGCGGTTCGCGGCCAGCCTCAGCTACTTAGTGAGGCCCTCTGCAACTCAGTGTGACCCTGTTTCAAAATAAAGAATAAAGCCGGGGGCCTGGTGGCGCACGCTTGTAATCCTGCGCTTGGGAGGCTGAGACAGGAGGATCGCGCAGGTTCGAAGCCAGCCTCAGCTACTTAGTGAGGCTCTCAGCAACTTAGTGTGACCCTTTTTCCAAATAAAATATAAAATAGGTCTGGAAGTAGAGCCCGGAGGTAGAAAGCCTCTGGGTTCCATTCCCAGTACCACAAAAATAAAAATAAATAAATAAATAAATAAATAAATAAGCCGGGCATGGTGGCGCACACTTGTCATCCTCGCGCTGGGGAGGCGGAGACAGGAGGATCGCGCTGGTTCGAAGCCAGCCGCGCTGGCTTAAGAGACCCTGTTTCCAAAAATAAAAAAGCATAAAATAGGTCTGGGAGTGTAGCCCGGAGGTAGAAGGGCTTCCAGGAACCCCAGTACCACCAAAAATAAATAATTAATTTAAAAAAATAAAGAATAAAAAATAGGGCTGGGGTTGTTGCTCGAAGGTAGAATGCCCCTGGGTTCCATCCCCAGTACCAAAAAATAAGTAAATAAAAGAAGCCCTTCGCGCCCGCCCGAGTCGATCCCATCTGAAGGTTTCCGCTGCCTGGAGGGGAGGGATGGACTTTATCCAAAAAGCAGCCCAGGGACCTGGGTTCTCGGAGCGGGAAGCGGGTTCCCAGGGGCGTAACGCGAAGTGTTGGGGCGCAGGGCCTCGGGAGAAGCCAGGCGTCTCGTTGTGCAGACCCGCAACTGCGGTTATTTCCGGAGGGTCTGACATGTCAGCGGGCACACTCGGCCTGCTCCCTGCGCGTGGCCCGCGCAGTCCAGGTGCCCCATTATCTGGAGGAGCGGGGAAAGCTGCTGGTGATGGAACGGAGGTTCCTCCAGAGGGTCCTCTGAGCTTGGTGTGGGAACGGGGATTGGACCCAAGGGCGTCCAGCCTCTGAGCTACACCCCGGCTCTTCTTATTTTTTTATCTTGAAACCGTGTGTTAACTGAGTTGCTGAGGCTGGTCTCTAACCTGTGATCCTCCTGTCTCAGCCTCTCCAGTATTGGGATGGCTGACGTGCACCACCCCGATTCCATCATCATCATCATTATTTTTTATTATTTTTATTATTATTATTATTTCTCCTTTTTCTTCTCCTCCTCCTCTCCTCTTCCTCCTCCTCCATCTCTCCTCCTCCTCCCCTCCTCCTCTCCTCCTCCTCCTCCTCTCCTCCTCCTCTCCTCCTCTCCTCCTCCTCCTCCTCTCCTCCTCCTCTCCTCCTCCTCTCCTCCTCCTCCTCCTCCTCCTCCTCCTCCTCCTCCTCCTCCTCCTCCTCCTCTCTCTCTGGCTTCTACATAGGAAAGAGACTTGTAAACCTCGACTCTCTGAGTCTGGCTGATGTCACTTGGCAGCATACGTCCAGTTCCATCCATTTTCTTTTCACGGGTGCATCTCGGGATAAACGGGCCTCGCCAGGCGCTCTCCTCCGTGGCTGGGACAGAGGGAACCCTGCGCCCCGGGCAGGGCGCTCCTCCTGCTGCACCGCCTTGGCTCCCTGCTGGGATGGCCTCAGCAACTTAATGAGACCCTCAGTAACTTATTGAGACCCTCAGCAACCTAATGAGACCCTGTTTCCAAATATAAATAAACTCGGGCTGAGGATGTGGCTCAGAGGTAGAATATCCCTGGGTTCAATCTCCAGTACCAAAAAAAAAAAAAGAAATAAGAAGCGCAGTGCCTTGCCGATGCCCCAGCTAGAATCACAGGCCGGGCTCGCACACGCCCACATTTGGCCCCGCTCGTTTGACAGCGGTGGTAACTGTCCAAAGTCCGCAGTGAACGGGACACTAAACTCGGATTTCACGTTGAGTCCCGCTTTCTAGGCCAGCGGTTAAAGCTTACAGGGAGAAAAGAGAAAAAGAAAGAAATAGAACACCAGGAACCTCTGTGGACACCCGAACTGACCTCGTAAACAGGTCACAGATTTACCAGCCACAGACGCACCTTCCCCCCGGCCAGCCCCCGCGGAACCCGCCGCTTTGCCCGGCGAATGTCTCTGCCGAGACGCCAAGCCTACTGTAGAGTCTAGAATTTACGGGGCAAGGTGCAATCCCGGTACCTGGGAGGCTGAGACAGGAGGGTCGCGGGTCGGAGGCCAGCCTCGGCAACCTAGCGAGACCCTGCTTCTAGAGAAAATATAGTGAGGGCTAAGGGTGTAACGCAGAGGTAGAATGCGCCTGGATTCCATCCCTCGTGCCCCCACCACCAAAAAAAGGTTTTTTTCACACAACGTTTTGTGTGAACCCACAGGCATTCCCTCCGCCCTTTTTATTGTTGGTTTTGAATCAGGGTCTCACTATGTTGCTGGGGCTGGCCTCCGACCTGCGACCCTCCGATCTCAGCCTCCTGGGCACTGGAATGACAGGACCGTGCCCCACACCTGATTTAACTCAAATTATTTAATCCCAGCCCCCAGGACATCTGCCATGCTTAATCACTGCCAGGAATAAATGGAGGGATAAGAAACCCCAGGGTTTGAGGCCAGAAGTTCTTCCCTGAGGATTCTGGGTAATAGCATCCTCCTGTTTCACCGTGAGGATCATGGGTAGTAGCATCCTCCTGTCTTATGCTGGGGATTGTGGGTAACAGCATCCTCCTGTTTTATGCTGGGGATTGTGGGTAACAGCATCCTCCTGTTTCACCCCGAGGATCATGGGTAATAGCATCCTCCTGTCTTATGCTGGGGATTGTGGGTAACAGCATGCTGTCTTATGCTGGGGATTGTGGGTAATAGCATCCTCCTGTCTTATGCTGGGGATTGTGGGTAACAGCATCCTCCTGTCTTATGCTGGGGATTGTGGGTAACAGCATCCTCCTGTTTCACCCCAAGGATCATGGGTAACAGCATCCTCCTGTTTCACACCAAGGATCATGGGTAATAGCATCCTCCTGTCTTATGCTGGGGATTGTGGGTAACAGCATCCTCCTGTCTTATGCTGGGGATTGTGGGTAACAGCATCCTCCTGTTTCACCCCGAGGATCATGGGTAATAGCATCCTCCTGTCTTATGCTGGGGATTGTGAGTAATAGCATCCTCCTGTCTTATGCTGGGGATTGTGGGTAACAACATCCTCCTGTTTCACCCCAAGGATCATGGGTAACAGCATCCTGTCTTATGCTGGGGATTGTGGGTAACAGCATCCTCCTGTTTCACCCCAAGGATCATGGGTAACAGCATCCTCCTGTTTCACACCAAGGATCATGGGTAATAGCATCCTCCTGTCTTATGCTGGGGATTGTGGGTAACAGCATCCTCCTGTTTCACCCTGAGGATCATGGGTAATAGCATCCCCCTGTTTGCGCAGATCATAGGCAATACCCACAGCCAACCCGTTCTCTGACTCTCTCTGGACTCTACCTGTGGCTAACATGTCTGATGAAAGCTGTCGGAGTCGGGCACCAGAGGTTTGTTCTCTTTTAGCCTTGGGTCTATTCTATCTTGGGAAAACGGGAGGGTCACTTAAAATGACAGCTTCCTATGCTCTATAAATAAAAATAATTTCTGGCCATTTCAGTATGGCAGGAGATTTAGGGTTTTTGTTGTTGTTTTATGGTACTTGGGGTAAACCCAAGGACATTCTGTGTCTGAGTTATCCCCCTATTTTTATTTGGAAGCAGAGTTACGCTAAGCTGCAGAAGGCCTCCCTAAGTTGCTGCGGCCGGCCTCCAACCTGCAATGCCTTGTCTCAGCCTCCCAAGTACAGGGGTGACAGGTGTGCGCCACCACGCCTGCCGGCTGGGATTCAGTTTTCTGATACTTGTATCCTAAACACCGGTGTCTACCAATCACCGTTTTATCCTCAAGAGCCCCGAACACAGTAGGAAAACAAACAAACAAAAAAATCATTCGCTGGATAAAACACCCCAAAAAAGAAAAAATCAACAGAAAGGGCAGAATGGACCATTACAATCTGAAGGAAATTGGACGTTTCGTAATCATAAGAAAGAAATGATAAAATACAATAATATCATTACAGAGGGGGAAAAATAGTCCTGCCTGTTCGGGGCGTGGGTCTTTAGCGAATAACTTAGTACTGTGTTTGCAGTGGAGACAGATGCACTTCCGTAGAAACTGAGAACTCAAATCGTCTGGGACAGGAAAAGGAAGGGCATCCATCGCCTAAGAACAAAACCAAAAGCTTTCCGGATAGTTCTCGTCCTCTGCCAAAGTATTATGTGAAAATCTGGGGAATGCATGGGTTTTTTTTTTTTTTTTTTTTTTTTTATTCTCTCCCCTTCTGTCATCTACACCCTTTGCGGTTTAAACAAATCACTTCTCTGTGATAAAACTCTCCCCTTGTCCGGGATATTAAACCCTCCAGGAGTCTAAGAAGGTGACGGTCCTTAAAATAAGAATTTCCAAGCCAGAATACCAAGGCTTTTATTTGCCCCCCACTTTGTGGCTGTTGTAAAGGTGCATTTATTTTTTTTCTTTAAGTGTAGTAAAGAGGCTTTGGGCCCCGCAGGCAAGCGGTGCAGGGAGCTGAGTGTGCCTGGTAGGTGGGGAGATTTGCATCCTCTGTCTGCTTCTAGCTCCCCCGCCCCCATCAGCGACCTGAATTCTCCCAGCCGCGGGACCCTAGGGAGGTCTGCTCTTCTCCGGGGCCTCAGTGATCTCCCCTGAGAAACAGAGTAAGTCCTAGGATCGAATTCAAAGGATGAAGCCGGGCGTGGTGGCGCACGCTTGTCATCCCAGCATTCAGGAGGCTGAGACAGGAGGATCGCAGTTCAAGGCGAGCCTCAGCTACGTATTGAGGCCCTCTAAAACCCAGTGAGACCCTGTTTCAAAATAAAGAAAAATAAAGAAAAAAAAATAGGGCTAGTGGGTGTTGCTGGGAGTTAGAATGTCCCTGGGTTTCTTTTCTTTTCCTTTCTTTTCTTTTCTTTTCTTTTTTTTTTTTTTTGGAACTGGGAATTGAACCCAGGGGCGTTCTACCTCCAAGCTATACTCCCAACCTTATTTTTTATTCTTTATTTGGAAACAGGGTCTCACTGAGTTGCAAAGGGCCTCACTAAGTAGCTGAGGCTGTCTGCGAACTGTGATCCTCCTGTCTCAGCCTCTCAAGTACTGGGATTACAAGCGTGAGTCACCACGCCCGGCTTAGGACACCCAGTACTAAAAAAAAAAAAAAGTTTTTCCAAGGAGGAATCCGGTGTGGGGCACACACCTGCCGTCTCATTCCTTAGGAGGTGGAGGCAGGAAGATCGCAGGTTGGAGGCCGGCCTCAGCAACTCAGTGGGACCCTGTTTCAAAATAAAGAATAAAGCCCGGCGTGGTGGCGCACGCTGGTAATCCTGCGCTTGGGAGGCAGAGACGGGAGGATGGGGCGGGTTTGAAGCCAGCCGCGCTGGCTTAAGAGACCCTGTTTCCAAATAAAAAGTATAAAATAGGTCTGGGAGTGTAGCCCAGAAGTAGAAGGGCGTCCAGGAACCCCAGTACCACCAAAAAAAGAGAGAAAAGAAAAAAGAAAAGAAAGGAAAGAAAGAAACAAAGAATAAAATAGAGCTGGGGTTGTAGCTCAAAGGTAGAACACCCCCGAGCTCCATCCCCAGCAGCACACAAAAATATTAATAAATGGCAATTAAAGTGTGGAGGAGGACATGGAGGCACGTGCTTTGGAAGTCGAAGGCGCTGGCCCCTGACGGGCAAGGCGGGGCTGCGAGCCCTTAGAGGGCTCGGGTGGCTGGCAGCTCCCCCTTTCCCGTCCGCGGGGCCCAAGGGCGCGGGGACACCTGCCATTCTGCCCCGTCTGCAAATTTCTGCTTTGTTCCGTTCTAAGTTCCCTTCCTGTTTTTTTTTTCCTGCGCGCGCGTGTGTGTGTGTGTGTGTGTGTGTGTGTGTGTGTGCGCGCGCGCGCGCGTCACTGCGCTCAAACCCAGGGACATTCTACCTCTGAGCCACAACCCCCAGCCCTTATTTTATTTTTTCCATCTTGAAACAGGGTCTTGCTGAGTGAGTGTCTTCTCACTTCAGCAGCTGAGGCTGGCCTCGAGCCAGCGATCCTCCTGCCTCAGCCCCCCAAGGACGGCGATGACACACACCACTGTACCTGGCCAATACCCCAGACTCAAAAGACAAAACAATAGCTGCCTTTGTTTTTTTTTTTTTTTGGGGGGGGGTACTGGGGGTGGAACGCAGGGCCATTCTACCCTATTTTTTATTCTTTATTTTGAAACAGGGTCTCACTGCGTTGCAGAGGCCTCACTAAGCAGCTGATGGCCATCCTCAGGTCTCAGCCTCCCGAGGGCTGGGATGACAGGCGTGAGCCGCCGCGCCCGCCCGGGTTCACCGAGGCTTTTAAAAATAGCCCGGCCGTGCCCTCCCAGCCCTTCCGAGCTGCGGTGTTGCAAGAAGTAGCGATAGAAGGAACAGACGTCCAGGCAGGGCCACCGGGGAAAATATTTGGTTCCCTGGATACAGCCTCGAGTGTGGGCCGAGGTTTCCTCTCACAGGAGCGGAACCGAGAGGGAAGGCGGCCTCGCCAGGGGCAGATCATCTCCACAGGAGCCCCGGGGTCGTGGTGCCCGGCAGGGCTGGCAGGGCCTGGGGATCAGAGACCCGGGGTCGGCGCTTCACCTGGCTGGACGCATTCAGGGCGATACAGTCGTCTGTGTTGTCCACAAACAGGCCGAGGCGTCTTAGCATCGCCAAAGGGGCTTGAGCTGTAGGCCTGGGAAGAAAATGCAGAAGTGACGCGGGAGGTGCAAGTTTATTTATTAATTAATTTGTTGTGCCGAAGTTCACCAGGAGCGAGGCTCCAACCTGCGGGCCAAGAAAAGTTCCCGTAAAGGAGACACAGCCGTGCCCTTGTGGACATGATGTTTCCCCTGATACGGCTCAGGGCCCGAGAGTCACAGTCCCAGGGCAGGACCATGGCTTCCATAAAACACCCCTGGGTAGGGAGCTGGGCATGGTGGCGCGTGCTTGTGATCCCTGGGTAGGGAGCTGGGCATGGTGGCGCGTGCTTGTGATCCCGCTCCCTGGGAGGCTGAGACGGGGTGGGGATTGTCGGTTGGAGGCCGGCCTCAGCAACTCAGACCCTCAGCAGCTTAGTGAGACCCTGTTTCCGAGTTTAAAAATAAATACTTGTCATCCCCGCGCTCGGGAGGCGGAGACAGGAGGATCGCGCAGGTTCGAAGCCAGCCTCGCTGGCTTAAGAGACCCTGTTTCCAAAAATAAATGTAAAAATAGGTCTGGGAGTGTAGCCCGGAGGTAGAAGGGCTTCCAGGAACCCCAGTACCACCAAAAAATTAATAAAATAAAATAAATAAATAAATAAACAAGGCTGGGGGTGCAGTTCAGAGGTAGAACGCCCTGGGTTCCATCCCCAGTACCACAAAACAAAAACACTACAGTGGTCTCCTTCCACCCTTCCTTCCTTGCAAGGCTTTATCCCCCCCAGATCACTTTTTTATTTGCGTTTATTTATTTGCGGTCCTGGGGGTTGAACCCAGGAGTGTTCTGCCTCCAAATTATTCCTCCAGCCCTTTGTGCTTTTTATTGGGAAACAGAGCCTTGCTGAGGACGCACCGCCACATTCAGGGACGCGGATCTGGTCCGTGGGCTCTGCGGTGACTCTGCTCGGGTTTTCCACGTGTGTCCTACGGTCGGTCAACAAACACGGCCCGGAATCTCTTCATACGACCCACGGCGCTGTTGGTTCCGGGAATGCCCCTCCACCTGACCCGAGCTGAGCGTGCCTTGACTTTTTTAAGTTTTCAAAAGACTCGGACGCCTGCTCCTCCCTCCAGCCTGGCTGCCTCTTGCCTTAGAAAAGTGACGGTTGGCGCTGCAGAAAGTTTCCAAACCACAGGGCCTGCTACTCACATAATCGCCAAGGATGGAGTTTCCATCCTCTCAGAGCCAACCCAGGCCTCCTTCGCCCCCGCTGCAGACGGAAACAGAAACGCCCCTCGCCACGCTGGGTTCCAGCTCTGTATTTTTGTGACTTTTCCTGTTATAATGATTGTGCCTTTTTTTTTTTTAAAAAAAAAAAAGAAACTTTTTTAACTCATTGAAACTATTCCGTGATATCTAAAAATACACGCTAACAAGTAATGTTCAGTAAAAAAAAAAAAAAAAAAAAAAGATGTTTCTTTTTGGAGAGGAATTGTAAAAATATTCTGCATGGTTTTGTGGAAATAAACTTTAAAATAAAATTGGCGGGGCGGCGGGGGGGAGGTACTAGGGGTTGAACGCAGGGCATTCAACCTCGGAGTTACATCCTCAGCCCTATTTTATTTTTTTATTTTGCAACAGGGCCTCACTAAGTAGCCGAGGCTGGCCTCCAACCTGCAATCCCCCTGTCTCAGCCTCCCAAGTACTGAAATAACAAGGGTGAGCCACCACACCCGGCTGATTTTTTCTTCGATACCCAGGAATACTCCCCCTCCAAGCTACACCCTCCCACCTCCCGAGTCAGAATGCATTTTCTTCTCTGGAGCTTGAGCACCAAGAAAGAAAAGCGAGCCTAGGCCCAAGGTCCGGGAGGCTGAGCAGAAGCTCCCGCCGAGAGCGGCCGCCGCGCAGCTGTGTCTGGAGACGTCTGTATCAGTCTAGGCCTTTCTCTGAGTGGGGCGTCAATAGCTCATCCTCGGTTACCAAGCACCACGGAGGCGATCAAAGGCGCTTTCAGCTGCGCTGGCATCATGTGGGTGAAACAGAAAACGCCGTGCGCTCAATGGGTCCCCACGTAAGACTGTCCCAGACACCTCCCTCTCCCCCCGCCGGTTCTTGCAGGACACCTCGGCTGATGGGGACTCAAGCCCCTTGTCCTCGGGTGGAAAACTGGGTTTTTATGTGTAAAGTTTCCTTGGGGCGGGCTCTTCGCAGATTACACTCAGTCCATTTAAACCATTCCTGTGTCTCCCGTGTCCTGACCGTAGCTAACGAGCCGTTTCTTCAATAAGAAAATCTTTGTAAGCCGGGCGTGGTGGCGCACGCCTGTGATCCCAGTCACAGGGGGGCCGAGACAGGAGGACCACAGGTTCGGGGCCAGCCTCGGCAACTTAGCGAGCGCCTCAGTGACCTAGTGAGACCCTGCTTCAAACCAAAAAATAATAGAGGAGCTGGGCGTGTAGCTCAGACGTAGAATGCCCCTGGGTTCAGTCCCTAGTACCAGCCGGGCGTGGGGGCGCACGCTTGTCATCCCAGCACTCGGGAGGCTGAGACGGGGGGGATCGCGGTTCGCGGACAGCCTCAACTACTGAGTGAGGCCCTCTGCAACTCAGTGAGACCCTGTTTCCAAATAAAGAATAAAAAATAGGGCTGGGGTGTAGTTCAGAGGTAGAAAGCCCCTCGGTCTCATCCCCAGTGCCTCAAAAAAAAAAAAAAATTGGAAAAGTTCTGAGGTAGAAAGCCCCTGGGTTCAATCCCCAATACACACACACACACACACACACACACACACACACACACACACACTATATCCAACATAATAATATTAAAGTAAAAAAAATTTTTTTGCAGGTCTGGGGATGGAACCCAGGGGCATTTGTCCCTAGAGCTACACCCCCAGCCGTATTTTTTATTCTTTATTTTGAGACAGGGTCTCACTAAATTGCAGAGGGCCTCACTAGGTAGCTGAGGCTGGCCGCGAACCGCGTTCCTCCCGTCTCAGCCTCCCGAGTGCTGGGATTACAAGCGTGCGCCACCACGCCCGGCTTAGAGTAAAATATTTTCCATAAAATGTGTTTTTTAAATCTGTATACATAGATATCCAGAAGTAGGCACAAAAGCAGCCTGTGGGGTTCTGCTTCGAGTGACAGGGTGGCGTTTTCTGAAGATCAAATAATTTGGAGCCGGCGTTACCCAAGGAGAAGCTGGTTCTCCATTCTACCTATTGTTCAAATGTTTTCAAAGGATACTTCCCCACTCCGGCAACTTTAAGAGATAAACAATTACCTAACATTGGAAATAGATACAGCAAACTGTTCTTAACTACGTATTTAACTGCAGATGGGACATATATATATATATATATATATATATATATATATATATATATATCTCATCTGTAGTTATATATATATGTATATATATGGGATATATATTATATATTATATTATATATAATTATATAAATAATTTATATATTATATTTATATAAATTTATAAATTTATAATTTATATTTATATAAATATTTATATAAATATAAATAATATATATATATTTTAAGTGAGCAAAAAATTTTCAAATCCTCTTTGGAAAAGATTTTCCATTTTAACTCCCCCCCCCCCCCCCGCGTTTCTGCATTACTGTGCGGCTTTGAGCAGACCCCCTCGCTAAAGGCATTTTCCCTTGAAAGATAAAATGCCCTTCAGGGAAGACCGCGGGGCTTTCTTCTGGGACGGCGCTGGGTTTTGCGAAGTGCGCGTTGTTGGGACTTGGTCTACCGAGCCGGTGTCGCATTTGTTAGTAGATCGAGTCTCCTTTGCTGTCTGTCCTGTTCGTCTATACGCGGAAGCCCATGCCCTCCAATAAAGAGATTTGTGGCCGAGTCTGTTAACCAAAACAGAAGCCGGCTGGGGCTGGGCACGGCGACACTGACATCGCACACGGCAGGGCGGCTCCAGGGTCTGTGGCCGCCCGGCATGACACCATCCTTCTGTCCACACAGATGACCGAGGGCCGGCACTGCCTGGTGCACCTCCTAGACGAGAGAAGACTGGAGCTGCTGGTCCAGGTAGGAGCAGCCCCACCATGGCTCCCTCTCAGAGTCTGCGTCCTAAGCTGCTTCTTTAACGGTGTTGTGAAGCCAACGATCAGGAGAGACCGAGGCAGGGAGACAGCTTGAGCACCGAAACTGTGAGCTGGGCCTGGTGGCGCACCCATTCGTCCCTGTCCTCGGGAGGCTGAGACGGGAGGATCGCAGGTCGGAGGCCGGCCTCAGCAACTCAGGGAGACCCTGCTTCGAGATAAAAAAAAATAAAAAATAAGACTAGGGAGGAATGCCTGTGGGTTCAACCTCCAGTACCAAATATAATGATAATGATAATAATAATAATAATAATAATAATAATAGGAGTTATTGTGGTCTGGGGATATAGACGTGGGCCCCAATCTCGGCGTCCGCCCTCAGTCCGTGTAACTCCATCCACTTCTCCGAATCTTCTCTTGGTACTTTGGGGCCACACGCTTCCCTGTGTGGGTGTCAGTGAAGAGGGTCTGCATTTTGCCTTATTCCAGCTACTTAGCGTTGTACCAGCTAAGCACCCAGTTCATGAATTGAAAGCCCAGAGAAGACTCTCCAATTGACAGAATTAAAAAAAAAAAAGTCAAGCCAGTTGTAATGTGTGGGCGGGGTCTCTGGGTGACACGCGTGGCCCAGCGTCAGACACGAGGGTTTAATTATTGGTACCTTTCTTTGTTTTTTGGTGTGTACATGTAGAGGCATTCTACGTCTGAGCTACACCCCCAGGCCTATTTTTCAGTCTTTTTATTTATTTATTTATTTATTTATTATTATTATTATTTTTTTTTAGTGGTACTGGGGTTCCTGGAAGCCCTTCTACCTCCGGGCTACACTCCCAGACCTATTTTTACATTTTTTTTTAAATTGGGAAACAGGGTTTCCTAGGCCAGCACGCGCGGCTGGCTTCGAACCCGCGTGATCCTCCTGTCTCTGCCTCCCAAGCGCGGGGATGACAAGCGTGCGCCACCACGCCCGGCCAGTCTTTTTATTTATGACACAGGGTCTCCCTAAAGTTGCAAAGGGCCTCTCTAAGTAGGTGAGGCTGCCTGTGAACCGCGATCCTCCGGTCTCCGCCTCCCAGCGTGTGTAATAAAAATAAATTTTCGATCGTTTGTCTTTACCTGGACCAAGATCTTGGGGAGGTGAGGACGTCCTTGTGGACCCCCCCACGGCCACATTTGTCAGACGGAGAGGACGCTGTGACCTCAGGGCTCAACCTAGGGTTGAATAGAATTAAAACGGCAAAGGGCAGAGGCCTCTCCTGAGTCGTTTCACCGAATTCATTTATTTGTTCTGGTATGAAATGTGAAAACCCAGGATTTCTACCTCTGAGCTACGCCCCTGCCCTCATGTGTGTTCCTTTTCCTGTTATTTTCCTGGACGGCTCCTTCCGGCGCCCCCTCTGTGTTCCTCGGTTCCCCCTCTGTGTTCCGGCGCCCCCTCTGTGTTCCTCGGTTCCCCCTCGGCCCCGTTTCCTTCTGTTCTGGTGTTTTCCGTCCCGCCCTCATCCGCTCCCTCCGTTTCGGTTACAACCATATCCTGTTTGTGTCTTTTACATCCATCCTGGCATTTTTCTGTTCCCCTCGCTTCTGTTCCCTCTTTTTCGGTTCTAACCATTCTCTTTTCCCCTTTTATTTTCGTCCCAGTGTTTTCTGTTCCACAAACTCCCTTTCTGGGAAGGAACGGAGGGAACGGAAGTGAGCAAAGCAGAAAAGGCCGGAAAGAAACTAAAGTAATAAAGCGTATTATCAGACCAATAAAAAGAAACAGGAGTGAGAGGTACAGAAAACTTCGGAACGAAAGTTCCCCACTAACAGGGCGCTCTATCGGAACCCTTAGAGATGGACCGGAAGTGCCCGGAACCCAAAAGGCGGAACTTTTGTTCCGCGCTAACGGGGCGCCGTATCGGAACCCCTTAGAGACGGAACGGAAGTGCCCGGAACCCAAAAGGCGGAACTTTTGTTCCGCGCTAACGGGGCGCCGTATCGGAACCCCTTAGAGACGGAACGGAAGTGCCCGGAACCCAAAAGGCGGAACTTTCGTTCCGCGCTAACGGGGCGCCCTATTGGAACCCATAGAGACGGAACGGAAGTGCCGGAACCCAAAAGGCGGAACTTTCGTTCCGCGCTAACGGGGTGCTGTATCGGAACCCCTAGAGACGGAAAGGAAGTGTGCGGAACCCAAAATGCGGAACTTTCATTCCGCGCTAACGGGGCGCCCTATTGGAACCCATAGAGACGGAACGGAAGTGCCGGAACCCAAAAGGCGGAACTTTCGTTCCGCGCTAACGGGGCGCCGTATCGGAACCCCTTAGAGATGGAACGGAAGTGCGCGGAACCCAAAAGGCGGAACTTTCGTTCCGCGCTAACAGGGCGCCGTATCGGAACCCCTTAGAGACGGAAAGGAAGTGCGCGGAACCCAAAAGGCGGAACTTTCGTTCTGCGCTAACGGGGCGCCCTATCGGAACCCCTTAGAGACGGAACGGAAGTGCGCGGAACCCAAAAGGCGGAACTTTCGTTCCGCGCTAACGGGGCGCCGTATCGGAACCCCTTAGAGACGGAAGTGCCGGAACCCAAAAGGCGGAACTTTCGTTCCGCGCTAACGGGGCGCTCTATCGGAACCCATAGAGACGGAACGGAAGTGCGTGGAACCCAAAAGGCGGAACTTTCGTTCCGCGCTAACGGGGCGCCGTATCGGAACCCCTTAGAGACGGAACGGAAGTGCCGGAACCCAAAAGGCGGAACTTTTGTTCTGCGCTAACGGGGCGCTCTATCGGAACCCATAGAGACGGAACGGAAGTGCCGGAACCCAAAAGGCGGAACTTTCGTTCCGCGCTAACGGGGCGCCGTATCGGAACCCATAGAGACGGAACGGAAGTGCCGGAACCCAAAAGGCGGAACTTTCGTTCCGCGCTAACGGGGCGCCCTATCGGAACCCCTTAGAGACGGAACGGAAGTGCGCGGAACCCAAAAGGCGGAACTTTCGTTCCGCGCTAACGGGGCGCCGTATCGGAACCCCTTAGAGACGGAACGGAAGTGCCGGAACCCAAAAGGCGGAACTTTCGTTCCGCGCTAACGGGGCGCTCTATCGGAACCCATAGAGACGGAACGGAAGTGCCGGAACCCAAAAGGCGGAACTTTCGTTCCGCGCTAACGGGGCGCCGTATCGGAACCCATAGAGACGGAACGGAAGTGCCGGAACCCAAAAGGCGGAACTTTCGTTCCGCGCTAACGGGGCGCCGTATCGGAACCCATAGAGACGGAACGGAAGTGCGCGGAACCCAAAAGGCGGAACTTTCGTTCCGCGCTAACGGGGCGCCGTATCGGAACCCCTTAGAGACGGAACGGAAGTGCCGGAACCCAAAAGGCGGAACTTTTGTTCTGCGCTAACGGGGCGCTCTATCGGAACCCATAGAGACGGAACGGAAGTGCCGGAACCCAAAAGGCGGAACTTTCGTTCCGCGCTAACGGGGCGCCGTATCGGAACCCATAGAGACGGAACGGAAGTGCCGGAACCCAAAAGGCGGAACTTTCGTTCCGCGCTAACGGGGCGCCCTATCGGAACCCCTTAGAGACGGAACGGAAGTGCGCGGAACCCAAAAGGCGGAACTTTCGTTCCGCGCTAACGGGGCGCCGTATCGGAACCCCTTAGAGACGGAACGGAAGTGCCGGAACCCAAAAGGCGGAACTTTCGTTCCGCGCTAACGGGGCGCTCTATCGGAACCCATAGAGACGGAACGGAAGTGCCGGAACCCAAAAGGCGGAACTTTCGTTCCGCGCTAACGGGGCGCCGTATCGGAACCCATAGAGACGGAACGGAAGTGCCGGAACCCAAAAGGCGGAACTTTCGTTCCGCGCTAACGGGGCACTCTATCGGAACCCATAGAGACGGAACGGAAGTGCCGGAACCCAAAAGGCGGAACTTTCGTTCCGCGCTAACGGGGCGCCGTATCGGAACCCATAGAGACGGAACGGAAGTGCCGGAACCCAAAAGGCGGAACTTTTGTTCTGCGCTAACGGGGTGCCGTATCGGAACCCATAGAGACGGAACGGAAGTGCCGGAACCCAAAAGGCGGAACTTTCGTTCCGCGCTAACGCGGCGCCCTATCGGAACCTATAGAGATGGAACGGAAGTTCCGGAACCCAAAAGGCGGAACTTTCGTTCCGCGCTAACGGGGCGCCCTATCGGAACCCATAGAGACGGAACGGAAGTGCCGGAACCCAAAAGGCGGAACTTTCGTTCCGCGCTAACGGGGCGCCCTATCGGAACCCCTTAGAGACGGAAAGGAAGTGTGCGGAACCCAAAAGGCGGAACTTTCGTTCCGCGCTAACGCGGCGCTCTATCGGAACCCATTGAGAGGACCGGAAGTGCCGAAACCCAAAAGGCGGAACTTTCGTTCCGCGCTAACTGGGCGCCGTATCGGAACCCATAGAGACGGAACGGAAGTGCCGGAACCCAAAAGGCGGAACTTTCGTTCCGCGCTAACGGGGCGCCGTATCGGAACCCATAGAGACGGAACGGAAGTGCGCAGAACAGAAAACTCCAGAAGGAGAGTAAAGTACTGCAGCTTATTATCGCAACTGATGAAAGGAACGGAGCGAGAGGAACAGACAAGGCCCGAATGAAGGTAAAGACGTGAAGAGCGTTGTTAGAACCATGGGCAGGAGCGGAACGCGCGGAACGGCAGAGGCGGGAATGGAAGTGACGCGTGAGCTTCGTCTCGGCTCTGCAGTGAAGGGGACCGCCGACGCCGCCGGGACGAAAGAAAAGCCAATGGAGCCACGTATCGGAGCCCAGGAGAACGGCGCAGCCATCGATGGCGCGGAAGGCCCGGCCCACATGTGGGTAATAAAGCAAGTTATCATCGGAGCCATATTTCGCTCTGTTCCGGGCTCGTGAGCAGCCCGCTTCCGGTCCCTCGTTTCCGGTTCCTTTAGTCCCTTTTAACTCCTCTCTGGTTTCTCTGTCTGCTCACTTCCGGTCTCTTCTTGTTCCTCCTGTTCCCGCGTTTTCCGTCCCGCTCATTTCCGCGCCCGTTTTGGGATCCGATCGTGTCCCTTCATTTCCCTCGCTTTTGCTCCGGACGTTTTGTTTTTCTTACTTTCCATCCTTCTCTCGAACTTTCTTTTGTCGTTTTCTGTTCTCTCCACCTTTCCTCTCCCTTCTTTTTCTTATATCTAGTCTCTTATTTTTTTGTTAGCTTCTGCCCTACAGCAGAGTGTAAAACTCAGCCGGGCCGCGTCCGGCTTGTGTGTTTTATTTTGTTTTGTTTTGTGGTTCTGTGGATTAGACCCAGAGCTGTTCAACCTCCATTCTATAATCCTGGCCCCTTTTATTCATTTTTATTTTTATTTTTATTTTATTTATTTATTTATTTATTTATTTATTTATTTATTTATTTTTGGTGGTACTGGGGTTCCTGGAAGCCCTTCTACCTCCGGGCTACACTCCCAGACCTATTTTTACATTTTTATTTTGGAAACAGGGTCTCCTAAGCCAGCGCGCGCGGCTGGCTTCGAACCTGCGTGATCCTCCTGTCTCTGCCTCCCAAGCGCGGGGATTACAAGCGTGCGCCACCACGCCCGGCCTTCATTTTTATTTTGAAACAGAGTCTTACTTGGTTTGTAAGACTCTCGCCACGTTCCCGAGGCTGGCCTTCACCCTGCAATCCTCCCGCCTCAGCCTCCCGAGCACTGGGGTTCCAGCATGGCCTGCCGCGCCCGGCTCAGTGGGATGTTTAAGAGTTTTATCTTGGTCACTAGCATCCAGTCTCATGGAAAGAAGTACTTTTTCCAAAATAATAACGTATCAGTTAAGCACATAGCTGCCTTAAGTTGGAAAATAAGGGACTTGGGTGAATTGCAAAGGCTTAGATGAGAAATATCGAGTTGATAAGTCCAGCTCCTCTTCTCCCTTTCTCCTCCCCACAGCTCTCAGGGAGGGGCCCGTAGATTAACCTAATCTGCCAGGGGGACCTATTCAAAAGCAAACACGCCAAAGCAGCCTCTTTTTTATTATTTTTTTATATTTATTTATTTATTTATTTATTTATGGGGTTCCTGGAAGCCCTTCTACCTCTGGGCTACACTCCCAGACCCATTTTTATATTTTTATTTGGAAGCAGGGTCTCCTAAGCCGGCGAGTCTGGCTCCGAACCTGCGCAATCCTCCTGTCTCCGCCTCCCCAGCGCGGGGATGACAAGCGTGCGCCACCGCGCCCGGCCAGCCTCCTCTGTTTAGAGGGCGGAAAGGGCTCCGTGCAGTCAGGGCCCGGGGAACCGGCGGCTTCTAATCAGATTTTTATTTGGACAGCCCAAGCTTTTATCAAGAGAACTGCTGGACCTTGTGGCTTCTCATTTCAACCTGAAGGAAAAGGAATACTTTGGGATCACGTTTCTAGATGACACGTAAGTGTTTTTAGTAGTTTTCATGGCTTTATCGTCTGTTTGGCATGCATGCTCGATGCCGTTCGTGGTTAACAGAAAGGGGTCGGGGGGAAATCACTCCAGTGACTTGAGTATGTCCTGTTTAGTTAAAGGGTTTGACTCAAGGATGTTCCACCTCTGAGCTACACCCCAGCCCTATTTTTTACTATTTATTTTTTTTATTTTGAAAGAGGGTCTTGGTAAGTTGCAGAAGGCATAAGTTGCTGAGGCCGGCCTCGAACCTGGGATCCCCCTGTCTCAGCCTCCCAAGTACTGGGATGACAGCGTGAGCTACCACAGCAGGCTTAGTTAAAGGTTTTCCAAGCTGGGCGTGGTGGCGCACGCCTATAATCCCTGCGAATGGGAGGCTGAGACAGGAGGATGGTGCAGGTTCGAAGCCAGCCTCAGCTACTGAGTGAGGCTCTCAGCAACTCAGTGAGACCTTGTCTCCAAATAAAGTATAAAATAGGTCTGGGAGTCTAGCCCGGAGGTAGAAAGCCTCTGGGTTCCACCGCCAGTACCACCAAAAAAAAAAAAAAAAAAAACAGGGCCTGAGGTGTTGCTCAGAGCCCCTGGTTCCCATCCCCAGTACTGAAAAAATAAAAATAAAAATAAATCAATGCCATGTACTCCAGACACAAAATACGTTGGCTAATCATCCGGCAAACTGCACAGCTCTCTCCATTAAGGAGGTGTTTTATTTTATTTTTTTCCAATCCTTCAGTCTGACCAAGTAGAGAATTATCTCGGGAAGGAGTTAGTTCTAACACCCCCGGCTTCTCACTGTCTGCAACCTGGGTAGGCGCCCGGCCTCTCGGGAATGCCAGCAGCCTCAGGTCAGACCTCGGGTGCCCGGGAGGTGTAGACAAACCTTCCCGTGTTGATCCCAGGGCTGAGCAGAGCAGGAGGGGGCAGAGGGGGCGGCAGCAGCCCCTCTGGACCCCAGAAGCATCTGTCCACGGGGGCGCTGTCCGGGGCTGCCCTCTGCTGGCCGAAGCGGGGAGTGCAGGCGACCCTGGGCCACGGCCTAATCCGGCCAGAAACCAAAATCGGGCCGCGTGGATCCGTGATCAGACAGACAGACACACGCAGCAGTACGCGGAGACGCCAAGTGCGCGGTGGCAGACGGCCGGGGTAGAAACAGAGCGTGCTACGCGCCCTGTGACCTAGCAGCTCGCACAGAGCTGAGATTAAAACCGGGAATGCTAGAGCTGCCGTGCCAGCCAGCACTTGGAGGCCGAGACAGAAGGGTCACGGGTTTGAGGCCGGCCTCAACAACTTAACGAGACCCTGTTTTAAAATAAAAAGGGATGCCGGGCGTGGGGGCGCACGCTTGTCATCCCAGCGCTTGGGAGGCTGAGACCGGAGGATCGCGGTTCGCGGACGGCCTCAGCTACTTAGCGAGGCCTTCCGCAACTCAATGAGACCCTGTTTCAAAGTAAAGAATAAAAAATAGGGCAGGGGGTGTAGCTCGGAGGTCGAATGCCCCTGGGTTCCATGCCCAGACCCGCAAAAAGTTAAAATTTAAAAATAAAAAGGTATGAAGGCTTAGCTTAAAAGTAGACTGTCCCTGGGTTCAGTCCCTGTGTGTGTGTGTGTGTTGCAGTGGCTTGGACCAGGGGCATTCTACCTCTGAGCCACACCCCTCCCCTTTAGCACTTTTTATTTTATTTATTCATTTATTTTTACTTTATTTATTTATTTATTTGTTTGTTTGGTGGCACTGGGGTTCCTGGAAACCCTTCTACCTCCGGGCTACACTCCCAGACCTATTTTATATTTTTATTTGGAAACAGGGTCTCTTAAGCCCGCGAGGCTGGCTTCGAACCTGCGCGATCCTCCTGTCTCCGCCTCCCGAGCGCAGGCGGGGATGACGAGCGTGCGCACCGCGCCGGGCTAGCAGCACTTTTTATTTTGAACCAAGGTCTCGCTGAGTCATCAAGGCCGGCCTCCAACCTGTGGTCCTCTGTGTCAGCCTCCCTGTCTCCGGCACGGCTGAAACGGGCCACCGCCTCCAGCCGAGCGGCCTGGTGATAAGCGCGTGCAGCGGGGCCGCAGGAGGCCGGAGGGTCTTTCTGGCTGGACAGCGGGAGCCTTAGGCAGGGGGCGAGGAGAAGGCCTTCCCGGCACAGTCACTGGGGCAGACACGCAGATGCGGCCCCGGGCGCACGGGCTTCGCCAGCGTGGAGGCTGCAGCCGGCCACGGAGTCAGGGCCGAGCGGAGGCCAGCATCGTACCAGGCGGGAGCCGCCCGGCCGTTCAGGTGCCTGGCACCGGGCCCTCTGTCTCAGCTGCACAGGTTTGAGTTTTTGTTTGTTTTTTTCTTTTTCTTTTCTTTTTTTGTGGCACTGGGGATGGAACCGGTACCATCTACCTCTAAGGTACACCCTCAGCCCTATTGATTATTATTATTATTATTATTATTACTATTACTATTATTCTTTATTTGGAAGCAGGGTCTCACCGAGTTGCAAAGGGCCTCACTATCTAGCTGAGGCTGTGCGCGAACCGCGATCCTCCTGTCCCAGCCTCCCGAACGCTGGGAGGACGAGCGTGCATTGGCCACCGCGCCCGGCACGTATTTTTCTTTCCTTGTCTGGTAAACATCTTTGGAAAGCGTTCCTTCCCGCCTAGACGCCCATGGCCCCCACGCCGGGTGCTTCCCAGGACACCCATGAAACCCCTAAGCCGCGTCAGCCGGTGCCTCGGTGGGCCCGTTCACAAATAGCCGAGGGGCTGCTTTGTCCAGGGCAACAGCTGCCGCAGAGGAATAGACAGCGGAGGGGCCGGGATGGATGGGCAGCGGTCACCCTGGAGGACCCAGCCAGGCCCGGAGGTGGCACCGCCTGCAGGGCCGACTCGGGCCCCTAGAGGGCAGCGTTGCCCGCAGCCCCAGGCCTGCGCGCCCTGGAACGGCGTCCCCGCTCCCCCAGCAGCTCTGGTTCCTGCGTTAGCCAGGACGTCACTGGGGGAGAAATAGAAATAACAAGGGGTTTTCTAACACCCTTGGGGCTCCGTCCACCGCCCTCTGACGGGCCCAGGCGCAGTCGTGGCCGGAAACAAAATGTTGGTTCATGGTTGGTCTGGACAGCCGAGACATAGCTATGTTTCTACGTCGGTTCCATGTCTTGTATTTTGATGGGAACTTTTTTTTTTTTTCCTTTTGCGGGTCTGGGATGGAACCCAGGGGCATTCGACCTCCGAGCTACACCCCCTGCCCAATTTTTTTTTTATTCTTTAATTTGAAACAGGGTCTCACTGAGTTACAGGCTGAGGCTGTCCACGAACTGCGATCCTCCAGTCTCAGCCTCCCGAACGCTGGGATCGCAAGCGTGCGCCACCACGCCCGGGTCAGTTCTCTTATTTATCTTTTTTATTATACAGTGCTCTTCTAAGAAAGTCAAGACACAGTCATTAGCACGTTTACCTTGTAATTACGGAAACAAGAACACACTTTTCCCTCCAGGGTTAAAACCGGTGACAGAGACCCAGCCCAAAGTTACACGAAAGCTCATCAACTCTCTGGCGTCAACCTTTCCTGTAGCAAGAGTCCTGAGTTACTGGTTGAAATGGCGCCGGCCTGTCATGCAAGTATTTGGGAGGCTGAAACAGGAGGATCGCAGGAGGAGGCCAGCCTCGGCAACTTATCCAGACCCTGTTTCCAAATGAAAAACAAAACAGGGCTGAGGGTTTAGCATGGCGGTAGAATGTCTCTGGGTTCAATCCTAGGACCATAAAGATGGATGGATGGATGGATGGATGGATGGATGGATGGATGGATAGAAGATAGATAGCCGTGCGTGGTGGCGCACGCTTGTCATCCCAGCACTCGGGAGGCTGAGACAGGAGGATCGCGGTTCGCGGCCAGCCTCAGCTACTTAGTGAGGCCCTCTGCAACTCAGTGAGACCCGGTTTCAAAATAAAGAATAAAAATAGGACAGGGGGTGTAGCTCGGAGGTCGAATGCCCCTGGGTTCCATCCCCAAGCCCGCAAAAAAATAAAATAAGAATTCAAATAGAAATTGCAGAAACGGCTCTGTTACCAGCGGTAACAGGTCAGGCCCCCGATGTTGGCCTGGGTATGAGAATAAGTCTTTCCCCGCGCCGCCCGCGCCTGGACTCTCGCGTGACCGCTTCCTCCTCTCTGCCCGTCACAGTGGCCAGCAGAATTGGCTGCAGCTGGACCTCCGCGTGCTCGACCACAACTTGCCCAGGAAGCCCGGGCCGGCCCTGCTGCACTTCGCGGTCAGGTGTGTACACGCGGACGCGTCCTTAGGTTGCTCACAGATCTACCATTTGCCCACTGTGTGTGTGTGTGTCTGTGGCTCTGTGTTTTCCCAAAGATTGAACCCTGGGGCATGCCACCTCTGAGCTACATCTCCAGCCCTTTTAAATTTTTATTATTTATTTATTTATTTATTTATTTTGCGGTACTGGGAATAGAACCCAGAGGCATTCTACCTCCGAGCTTCACTCCCAGCTTTTAGTCTGTTTATTTTATTTTATTTATTTATTTTTGTGGTACTGGGGATGGAACTCAGGGGCGTTCTACCTCCAAGAGACACCCCCAGCCCTATTTTTTTTTTTTTTTTTTTGGTGGTACTGGGGTTCCTGGAAACCCTTCTACCTCCAGGCTACATTCCCAGACTATACATACATACATACATACATACATACATACATACATACATATATATATTTTTAAAACCTGCGTGATCCTCCTGTCTCTGCCTCCCAAGCACGGGGATGACAAGCGTGCGCCACCACGCCCGGCTCCTATTTTTTATTCTTTATTTTGGAAGCAAGGTCTCACAGAGTTGCAGAGGGCCTCAGTAAGTAGTTGAGGCTGGCCTCAAACCCAGATCCTCTGGTCTCAGCCTCCCGAATTAAGGGATTACAAACGTGCACCACCACGCCTGGCTTAGTTCTGCAGTTTTTAGGAACAGACCATGGTGCTTGTAAGATGTATGTATCTGTGTGTGTGTGTGTGTGTGTGTGTGTGTGTGTGTGTGTACACGCATGCAAAAACATATATCTTGGACCAGTAAGGAAGGAAATGTTAGGGAAACATAGAAAATTAAAGCTACGTAGCTCTCAAAAAATTAAAAGAGCTGCGATAAGCCGGGCGTGGGGGCGCACGCTTGTCATCCCAGGACTCGGGAGGCTGAGACCGGAGGATCGCGGTTCGCGGACAGCCTCGGCTACTTAGCGAGGCCCTCTGCAACTCAGTGAGACCCGGTTTCAAAATAAAGAATAAAAACTAGGGCTGGGGGTGGAGCTCGGAGGTCGAATGCCCCCGGGTTCCATCCCCAGCGCTGAAAGAAAAGGTCTTTATTCTGTGAATGTGGCACGCTGGTGTCTTTTCATGAGGAAGCCGCAGATGTGGCTTCTGGTGTGCGTGCGAGGAGGGAGGGAGGGAGCGAGCGTGCGCCCAGGTGCGTGGGGAGCAGCGGAAACAGGTAATGGCGGGAGCCTGGGACCCCTGGGGGCCTGTTTCCTGCGCCGGCCGGGGCACAGTCGGCCTGAGTTCACAAGCCGGGGGACCGGTGGCTGGGCCACTCAGCACCTGCCGTGCTCTCTCTGATTCTCAAAGACACCAAGAAAGACCAGACCAGGGCGACTCGGGTGGTTTTTTTAAGGTACTGAGGATTGAACTCAGGGCGTTCTACCTCTGAGCTACACCCAGCTCTATTCTTTGTTTCGAAACAGGGTCTCAAAGCCGGGCATGGTGGTGCCGGGCGTGGTGGTGCACGCTTGTCTGAATTGGGGTTGCCGACGGCCGCTTGTGGTCAGGAGAAGATAGCTTTGTGCGCTAGAGGGTATATTCCTGCTTCTCCCAGAAAATGGGCTCCGATTTTGCTTGTAATTTGCACTGTGGCGCACGCTTCTCATTCCGGTACTTGGAAGCCCAAGATAGAAGGATCTCAGGTTCTTAGCAACCTAGCGAGACCCTCGGCAACTTAGTAAGACCCTGTTTCCAAATATAAAGTAAAAGTCACCAGGCACGGGGGGCCACACCTGTAGGCACGGGCGGGGGGGGGGGCACACCTGTAATCCCAGTTCTGGAGAAGCTAAGGTGACAGGAGGGTCTCAGGTTCAAGGCCAGCCACAGCAACTTAGTGAGACTCTGCTTCCAAGTAAAAAAACAAAATAGGGCGTCCGGGCGTGCTGCTGCCCACCTGTCATCCCAGGACTTAGGAGGCTGAGACGGGGATTGTGGGTTCAGGCCCACCCCAGCCACTTAGCGAGACCCTGTTTCAAAACAAGAAAATAACAAAGGGAATAGAGGTGTGGCTCAGAGTACTCTGGCTTCAACCCTCAGTGTAGAAAGGAGGAGCCGGGCGTGGGGGCGCACGCTTGTCATCCCAGCATTCGGGAGGCCGAGACCGGAGGATCGCGGTTCACAGACAGCCTCGGCTACTTAGCGAGGCCCTGTTTCAAAATAAAGAATCAAAAATAGGGCAGGGGTTATAGCTCAGAGGTCAAATGCCCCTGGGTTCTATCCCCAGATCTGCAAAAAAAAAAAAAAAGGAAGGAAGGAAGGAAGGAAGGATGGATGGACCTTTCTGGTTCCTAAATTTCTTCCCCAACCCACTTCTGCCCTGTGTTGATTTCTCAAGCCCTCCCAGCCCCCCATCTTCATTAATCTCACTTATCCATGAGGTCAGCCCTTGTGTGTAAGCGCACAAAGGCTTTCTTCTCCTCCTGGAACTCCCCTGGACGAGTCCACCTGGGGGTGGAATTTTCCCAGTGATTTTACCGTCTGGGTGATCAATCTTTCGGGGCCTTCGTGCGTGCCTGGGACGTCTCCTTACCCCTGGGGGCTTGGCAGCCGTGGCCCAGCGCTGGGAATGTGTCTCAGCCCACCCCGGGGCCCAAACACGTCAGCGTGAAGCAGGGCTGCAGCCCCGAGGGGCCGTGGCGGGGGCCCTCTCGCCATCTGTCTCCCCGAAGAGGTTGTTAGCGCCCTGCTCCCCTCCCTGCCCTGGGGAGCCATCAGACCTGCAGCCCCGTGTCAAATCCTAGAAAGGGGCCGGAGGAGGCCCCACAATGCCATTTGCATGAGAAGGGAGCAGGATTGATCCCGGCTTGGCTTGCAGCCCAGGGAAAGCCCAGCTCCTCCAGGGCAGGAGGACGAGAGAGGCTGGCGCTGAACTCTCCCCAGAGGACGGGACCCACGGAGCGCAGGCCATCGCGTGGGCCTTGCTGAGGACGGGGCTGGGCGTCCCTTGGCTCATCTGCACACACCAAAGTTGTGCAGGCGGGATTTCCTCTGCAGGTGTGTGCGCGCACGCCCACAGATGCAGAATTTTCCCCCCCAGGTTCTGGGGATGGAGCCCAGGGGCATTCTGCCTCCGAGCTGCACCCTCAGCCCTATTTTTTTTTTTTTTTTTTTTTTGGTGGTTCTGGGGTTCCTGGAAGCCCTTCTACCTCCGGGCTACACTCCCAGACCTAGTTTTACATTTTTTTTTAAATTGGGAAACAGGGTTTCCTAGGCCAGCACGCACGACTGGCTTTGAACCTGCGCGATCCTCCTGTCTCCGCCTCCCAAGCGCGGGGATGACAAGCGTGCGCCGCCACGCCCGGCCTCTATTTTTTATTCTTAATTTTGAAACAGGGTCTCACTGAGTTGCAGAGGGCCTCGCTAAGTAGCTGAGGCTGTCCAGGAACCGCGATCCTCCCGTCTCAGCCTCCGAGTGCTGGGATTGCAGGCGTGCGCCCCCACGCCCGGCTCCGCGTCGTTTAAATGAGGAAAGAAAGCCCAGCTAGCCCACGCCTGGCTCCTGGAAACTCTCGGGCAGGCCCATAGGCATGCTTCGGGTTAGTAAACACGGAAAATCCGAGAGAGCCGGGCGCAGGGCTCCTCCAAACCCCATCCTGCTGTTGGGGCCTTCCGAATGGAGCCACACAGGCGTGCCGGGAGACGGAAATAAATCTCCAGAGACGCAAACCCCTGTGCTGTTTTTCAGGTTTTACATCGAGAGCATCTCGTACTTGAAGGAGAAAACCACGGTGGAGCTGTTCTTCCTGAACGCGAAGGCCTGTGTGCACCAGGTGAGGCCCCGGCCGCCTCCGCCCCGGGCGGCATCGCACCCGCCACCGAGAAACCCGCTTTCTCTGTTCTCATGTCCCAAGGGAGAAGAGAGTCCCATCCGTCCCGTCCTGTGGGTATTTCCTCACTCACCCCGGCCCCACCAGGATGGCAGATCTCGGATTTGGCGAGGATCAGGAACATAGAAGAAAGGCCTCGCGGACGTGGGGGCGCACGCAGCAGCGTCGTCCCAGTACTTGGGCGGCTGAGACAGGGGGGTCGTGGTTCGCGGCCGGCCTCGGCTGCTTTTGAGGCCTTTGCAACTCAGTGAGACCCTGTTTCAAAATAAAGAGTAAGAAATAGGGCAGGGGGGGGAGCTCAGAGGTAGAAGGGCCCTCGGGTCCATCCCCAGGACCACACACAAAAAACGTGACCCGGTCCACCTTGCTTCAGTTACGCGGAAGCTTCCATCAGGCAGGCATGGAGCCGGCTTTGTTTATTTTTAGCGGCTCTCTTGAGATATATTTGACCGTACAGAGAGTATGTAATTTTGCACGCTTGGACTTAGGCTTCGGTGGCACCCAGGAAACAAGCGCCTCAATTGAGATAAGGAGACTCTCCCAGGGACCAGCCATCTGCTTTCTTTTTTTTTGTTTTTGTTTTTTCCAATAGATTAGTTTTTATTTTCTAGAGTCTCGTAGGAATAGACTCACAGCAGGTAACCCTTCATCATCTTTCAGTGACTGTGTTTTGAGGTCCATCCATGTTGTGTCAATAGTGAGCTAACCCTTTTTAACTGCCGAGTAGTAGTCCGCTGAATGGATATACCACAGTTATTTCCCCGTTTGCATTCAGATTGTACCAGTGTGGAGACTATTTCAGATGAAGCTGCTATGATATTCATGTACAAACTTTTGGACATACATTTCTTTTTTTTCTTTCTTTCTTTTTTTTTTTTTTTTTTTTTTTTGGTGGTACTGGGGTTCCTGGAAGCCCTTCACTCCCAGACCTATTTTATATTTTTGAAACAGGGTCTCTTACGCCAGCGCGGCTGGCTTCGAACCTGCGCGATCCTCCAGTCTCCGCCTCCCAAGCGCGGGGATGACGAGCGTGCCCACCACGCCCGGCCTGGACATATGTTTCTTTAATCTTGGATAAGCACCTAGGAAGGGAATGGTTAGATTGTAGGGGAGAGAGGGAGAGAGAGCGCGCGTGTGAGCGTGTGTGTGTGTGTGTGTGTGTGTGTGTGTGTGTGTGTGTGACTGCGGATGGAACCCGGGGGCATCCTACCTCTGAGCTACACCCCATCCCTCTTTAATTTTTTATTTTGAAACAGAGTCTAAGTTGCTGAGGTTGGCCTCAAACCTAAGATCCTCCCTTCTCAGCCTCCCAGGGACTGGGGTGACAGGCACGGCCCCCACGCCTGGCCGAGAAGTTTCTCTTCCTTCTAACGTGGGAGTTGAGTGCACATGACGTCGCCCTCTGCGCCGATAGAGTAGGAACCCATGAGTTCTGATATTGTGGTTTGGGTTTTATTTACTTTGAAATATTTTCCAGTGCTGCTGATTTTACTTTTCATTTATTACCAGTGTTTAAGAGCATGCCATTTGGTGTGTAAATATCACGGAGTTTTAGAGGTCTTTCTGCTTTTTATTTTCAGCTTAATCCCACTTTTGACCAGAGAACGTACTTTGGGGGCAGTCTACTTCCAAACTACACACCCAGCCCTTTTTTTTTTTCTTTTTTCCATTTATTATTATTATTATTATTATTATTATTATTATTATTTATTTTTTTTTTTGGTGGTTCTGGGGTTCCTGGAAGCCCTTCTACCTCCGGGCTACACTCCCAGACCTATTTTATAGGTTTTATTCGGAAACAGGGTCTCCTAAGCCAGCGCGGCTGGCTTCTAACCTGCGCGATCCTCCCGTCTCCGCCTCCCAGGCGCCACAATTCTGACGCAAAAGGCGGCTGGTGGGAGTGGACAGTTGAGAAAATATAGTAAATGGGAGGTCCAGTTGGCTGGACTAGTCTACAGTGCTGAAAATGAAAGTGTTTTCTTATCGACCTATGCAAGATGTCCCGATACGGCAGCGACCTGGACGGGCCTCTGTAGCCACAGGGTTGGTTGGAGCACCGCGCCCCTGACTTTCTCCTGATTCACCCCGCCCTCCCTCTGATCAGCCCTGATTATCTTGGACGCACCTCGCACTTTTTCTTTAGTAAATGACTAGTTTGGTCTCAGAGCTCTCTGATGCTCTCGGCTCGAGCCCTCGTAAACCCGGGTCAGGGTGCGTTTAAGGAGCACTGTAATTAGAGTCTGCGTTCAACGTCGTCCTGTCTGGGGAGGACAGGGGCGGGCGTTCGGGCCTCCGTGTCTGTCTAATAATGGCGACCCCTCTGTTCTCGGGCCGCCCTCTGCCCGGGTCTCAGAGGCGGGTGCCCCGGACTCCCCGAGCTCCTTGCTGAGGCCCGGCCTACCCGGCCTACTTAGGCTCAAACCTCTTTGCACGGCAGAGCGGTTTGACCAGAGATCCGCCATGCCCCTCGTAAACATCCACGCCCTTGCTTTGAGAATGTGTTGGTACAAGACTTTAAAGGAGGGCTCAGAGATGGGCAGAGACCGGAGGATCGCGGTTCGCGGACAGCCTCAGCTACTTAGTGAGGCCCTCTGCAACTCAGTGAGACCCGGTTTCAAAATCAAGAAAATATAGGGGTAGGGGTATAGTTTGGAGGTAGAATGCCCTGGGTTCCATCCCCAGTACCAAAAAAAAAAAAAAAATGATTAAAACAGCATATATTTCATACCAGGGCACTGTGGTACATGGCCACCATCCCAGTCCTCTGGGGGCTGAGACGGGAGAATTTCAGATTTGAGGCCAGTCTTAGCAAATTAGTGAGACATGTAGCAACTTAAGAGACTTTGCTCAAAATTTAAAAAAAAATTAAAAGGGCTGGTAGCCGGGCATGGTGGCTCACCCTTGTAATCCCAGCATTCGGGAGGCTGAGACAGGAGAATTGAGGTTTTTGGACAGCCTCAGCTACTCAGTGAGGCCCTCTGCAACTCAGTGAGACCCGGTCTCAAAATAAAGGATAAAAAATAGGGCTGGGGGTGTCGCTCGGGGGTAGAACGCCCCTGGGTTCCATCTCCAGCGCCACACGCACACAATTCTAGTTTGGGCGGGCGCGGGGGCAGCCCCTATAATCCCGGTGACCTGGAGGCCGAGGAGGGATCAATGCAGGTTCCAGAGCAGCCTGGACAATTTAGGGAGATTCTGCCTCAAAATAAAAAGGGCTGGGGGTGTAGCTCAGTGACAGTGTGCCCCCCGGGCTTAAGCCCTAGGACTGGGAAAAAAAAATGTTTTCAAAAATAACTTTATTTATTTATTTATTTATTTATTTATTTATTTATTTTGGTGGTACTGGGGTTCCTGGAAGCCCTTCTACCTCTGGGCTACACTCCCAGACCTATTTTCTACTTTTATTTGGAAACAGGGCCTCTTAAGCCAGCGCGGCTGCGCGATCCTCCCGTCTCCGCCTCCCCAGCACGGGGATCACAAGCGTGTGCCACCACGCCTGGCAAAAAAAAAATGTTTTGTTTTTTTTTTTAAAGCATAAATATCCAGGCGTGGTCACGCACACCTGTAATCCCAGCACTTGGGAGGCGGAGACAGGAGGATTACAGGTTCTGGAGGCCGGCCTCAGCAATTTACAGAAACTGTAGTCTGTATAGTCGGCCTCTGAGCTACACCCCCAGCCCTTTTCACTTTTTACTATGAGACAGGGTCTCCGTAAGCGCTAAGTCTTGGAGGCTGGTCTTGAACCTGCGATCCTCCTGTCTCAGCCTCCCAAGTCCTGGGATGACAGGCGTGTGCTGCCACACCCAGCTCGGCCCGGGACTTTGAGAATATCTTTATTTTATACCACAATAAGACAGCCCCAGGCTCTCTTTGCAGCCATAGCTTGGGAATCTGCCATTTTTCTAGTTTTCTCTAGAAAACAATATCTCATTTCTTTTCTTTTTTCTTTTTTCTTTTTTGGCAGGTCTGGAAATGGAACCCAGGGGCATTCTACCTCTGAGCTATACCCCACTATAAATTATTATTATTATTATTATTATTATTATTATTATTATTTTGCAGGTCTGGGGATGGGGCATTTGACCTCTGAGCTACACCCCCTGCCCTATTTTTTATTACTTATTTTGAAACAGGGTCTCACTAAGTAGCTGAGGCTGGCCACGAACCACAATCCTCCAGTCTCAGCCTCCCGGAAGCTGGGATGACAAGCGTGCGCCACCGCGCTGCCTAAACTATTGTTTATTTTGAAACAAGATCTCACTAGTTAGCTGAGTCTCCCCACTAAGTCCCTGCAGCCGGCCTCCACCCCGCGATCCTCCTGTCTCGGATCCCCCGAGTCCTGGGGTGACAGGCCTGCGCCCCCACACCGGACCCTCATTCCATCTTCGATTTCTTTTTTTTTTTTTTTTTTGGTGGTACTGGAGGTGGAACCCAGAGGCTTTCTACCTCCGGGCTAGACTCCCAGACCTATTTTATATTTTATTTGGAAACAGGGTCTCACTAAGTTGCCGAGAGCCTCACTAAGTAGCCGAGGCTGGCTTCGAACCCGTGCGATCCTCCTGTCTCCGCCTCCCAAGCTCGGGGGTTACAAGTGGCGCCACCACGTCCGGCCCCGATTTAACTTCTTATTTGCAAACGGTATCTCCCTAGGTTCCCGAGAGCCTCACTAAATTGCCCAGGCTGCCCTCAAACCTGCGATCCTACGGTCTCAGCCTCCCAAGTACTGGGATGACTGGTGTGTGCCACCACGCCCGCGTCTATTTTATTTATACATTTAATTTTTATTCAGAAGCAGGTTCAGGCCAGGCGTGGTGGCGCACGCTTGTGATCCCCACGCTTGGGAGGCTGAGACGGGAGGATCGCACGGGTTCAAAGCCAGCCTCAGCTACTTAGTGAGGCTCTCAGCAACTTAGTGAGACCCTGTTTCCAAATAGAGTATAAAATAGGTCTGGGAGTGTAGCCCAGCGGTAGAAAGCCCCTGGGTTTCACCCCCAGTACCACCAAAAAAAAAATAAAAAAAAAAATAAAAAAGCAGGGTCTTGCTAGTTTGCTGAGGGTCCAAGTTGCTGAGGCCGGCCTCGAACCTGACATCTTCCCGTCTCAGCCTCCCAAGCCCAGAGCCGACAGTCCGTGGTAGGGCATCCCTGGATCCAGTGCCCAGTACCACAAAATAATCATAATAATTAATAATCACCCTCATCGTAATATGAGATGTCCAGGGCGACCGGCGGGTGGCTCCCTCTTCCCTGGGCGCAGCCCTGTATCTGGCTCCCCGTCTCCTTGTCGACCCGGGTGGTCATGGAAACCCAGCCCGGGTTCTCCTTACATCCCTCAGTGTTAGCCTGAGGCTCCTATAAGGTTTCCTGTTGTCATGGCTGGAAGTCAAAGAAATCCTCCATCCCGAGGGGGCTCTTTATTTTATTTTATTTGTTTCGTTTTTTTGGTATCGAACCCAAGGACGCTCTACCACCAAGCTACGTCCCCAGCTCTTTTTATTCTTTGAAACAGAGTCTTGCTGAGTTACTGAGGCCGACGTCAAACCCAGGATCCTCCTGTCTCAGCCTCCCAAGTTCTGGGGATGGCAGGCCTGGCTAGACCCAGGGGCTTCTACCCCTGATGTACACCCCGGCCCTTTCTAGGTTTTTGTTATTGTTGTTACTGGGGATGGAACCCAGGGGCACTCTACCTCTGAGCTACACCCCAGCCCTAGTTTTTAATTCTTTAGTTTGAATCAAGGTCTCACTAAGTTGCAGAGGCCCCCACTAAGTAGCTGAGGCCGGCCACGAACCTGTGATCCTCCTGTCTCAGCCTCCCAAGTACGGGGATTATAAGCGTGCGCCACCAAGCCCGGCTCCTTTTTATTTTATTTATTTATTTTTATTTTTATTTTTTTTACTGGGGATGGACCCAGGGGCATTCTACCTCCAAGCTACTACACCCCCGGCCCTATTTTTTATTCTTTCTTTTGAAACAGGGCCTCACTGAGTTGCAAAGGGCCTAAGTAGCCGAGGCTGGCTGCGAACCACGATCCTCCTGTCTCAGCCTCTAATGCTGAGATTACAAGTGTGCTGTGCACCCAGCTCCTTTTTAGTTTGTGTGTGAGTGTGTGTGTGTGTGTGTGTGGTACTGGGGTTCCTGGAAGCCCTTCTACCTCCAGGCTATACTCCCAGACCTATTTTATACTTTTTTACTTTTGGAAACAAGGTCTCTTAAGCCGGCGCGGCTGGCTTCGAACCTGCGCGATCCTCCTGTCTCTGCCTCCCAAGCCTGGGATGACGGGTGTGCACCAATGGCCCCATTTAGAGTTCTTTATAATACGCCTTAAATTTCCCCGGGGGAAGCTGCCGTGGGCCAGGCCAGGGTGTTATTGAGTGATGCGTTGTTTAGTGAACCCCGTGGACAGGAGCGGCCGCACTGGCCCTTAGGACCGGGGACTCCAACTGTGTGACCTTGGGTTCCTCGAGTGTGGGGCGGGGGCTTGGCCAGGACACACACACACACACACACACCCCGGCCTGGCCCGTGTGCACCCAGGACGCGGGAGCCGCCCGAGCCTGGTACCTGTCGGGCTTAGAGTCTTCATTTCAGGGTTCTTAATATTTAATGACCCTTCCCAGCCAGATAATTATTTGGCAGCCCCCCAGCTGGTATCTGCTTCGGGCCTTCTTATCTGTCCGGCCCACCTCCATTTACGAAATCGGAAGGTCAGTGTCTAGAGTGTTTCTCGAATGACTCACGGATAGACGGACAGACGGCTCTGATGAGGCCCAGGGGGCGCCCGCGGAGCTGGCCGTCGCTCTCGACGTCTTTTATCCGTCTTTGGTCTTCTTAGCCCCCCAGCTAATACACCTTCCCTCTTCCCGAGACCGGAAGAAAAACTGGGCTTTGACTGTCCGGCCCGGGCCTCGGAGGAGATACCTTTGCGCTCCCCTCCCGGCCGCCCTCCTGCTTCTGTGGACTTCAGGAATGTCATCTCCTAAAATGTAATCTGATCAACACCCAGCTCACCTGGTGGAGGAACCCAGGCTTGTCTTTCACCAGATTAGAAAACCTCTCGCTCACGCGTGCGCGCGCTCTCTCTGTCCCTGTCTGTCTGTCTGTCTCTCTGTCTCTGTCTGTCTCTCTGTCTCTCTCTGTCTCTGTCTGTCTCTGTCTCTCTCTCCTCTCTCTCTCTCTCCCTGGGTAGACAGAGTCCTCCTGCCTACCTGGCTGCTGTTTGATTGGATAATCTGTTCCTAGAGATTATAAGCATGCTTGGAATTCCAAGGCTGGGGATCTGCCAGTTTATGAAGAGAAAAAAAAAAATGAAAAGGAGCAAATGAGCCGAAATGTTTTCATTTTAGCATCTAAGAGAACCAGGAAGGATTGTCACTGTGACCTCCGAGGCCTCCGATGTTTTGCTTGCTTGTGCTTTTATGAGAATTGAGTATTATTAGTTTGTCTTTTAACACCCGAATCACTTGGAATCCCAAGAGACACCTGGACCGTGTGTGTGTGTGTGTGTGTGTGTGTGTGTGTGTGTGTGTGTGTGGTGTGTGTGTGTATGTGTGTGTCTGTGTCTGAATTTTACTAGGGATTGGAAACAGGGTCTCACTAAATTGCTGAGGTCCACCCTGCACCCTCCCTCCTAAATTCTGGGATTATAGGTGTGCACCACCGCGCCCGTCTCCGCTCCGCACTTGATTTGGGCAAGGAGGGGCTCAGGTAGAGTTGTTTTTGCAGAGCCAGAGTGATGATGCACGCTTGAAATCCCAGTACTCGGGAGGCTGAAACAGGAGGGCCGCAGGTTGGAGGCCAGCCTCGGCCTCGGAAATTTAGCAAGATCTTGTCTCCGAGTAAAAAATAGAAGCTGGGTGTGGCGGTGCTGGCCTGTAATCTCATTACTTGGGAGGCCGAGATAGGAGGATCTCAGATTCAAAACCAGCCTCAGAAACTAGTGACACTCTCGTCAATTTAGCAAGACCCGGTTTCAAAATAAAAATAAAGTTGGGCTGAGGGTGTAACTCAGAGGTAAAATGCCCCTGGGTTCAATCCCTAGTTCAACAATCCATCAATCAATCAGTGGGACTGGTGGTGCAAGCCTGTAATCTCAGTGCTAAGACAGGAAGATGTGGGGTTCAAGGCCAGCCTCGGCAATTTAGTGAGACTCCACAACCTAGCAAGGCCCTGCTTCAAAATTAAAAATCAAAACAAGAGCCGGGCGAGGTGGCGCACGCTTGTGATCCCCGCGCTCGGGAGGCTGAGACAGGAGGATCGCACGGGTTCGAAGCCAGCCTCAGCTACTTAGTGAGGCTCTCAGCAACTTAATGAGACCCTGTTTCCAAACAAAATACAAAATAGGTCTGAGCCCGGAGGTAGAAAGCTTCCGAGTTCCACCTCCAGTACCACCGAAAAAAAAATTAAATTAAATTAAAAATTATTAAAATAAAAATATATACTTTTTATTTGGAAATAGGGTCTCTTAAGCCAGCGCGGCTGGCTTCGAACCTGCGCGATCCTCCTGTCCCTGCCTCCCAGGCGCGTGGATTACAGGCGTGAGCCACCATGCCTGGCAAAATTTTTTTTTAACTTAAAAAAAATTTAAAAATAATTAATAAGGAAATAAATAGGTCTGTGGGTATAGCCCTCTGCCAGGGAACTGCAAAATAAAGAATGAAAAATAGGGCTGGGGGTATAGCTGGGAGGTAGAATGCCCCTGGGTCTCCAGCACCACAAACAAATAAATAATAAAATGCACTGGGATTGTAGTTCAGAAGTAGAATGCCCCTGAGTATAAATAAAGAAATACATGCTGATAAAATAAATAAATGCTGGGTGTGGTGGCGCACCCTTGTAATCCCCGCACTTGGGAGGCCGAGACAGGAGGATCACGCAGGTTTGAAGCCAGCCTCAGCTACTGAGTGAGGCTCTCAGCAACTTAGACCCTATCTCCAAATAAAGTATAAAATAAGCCTGGGAGTGTAGCCCAGAGGTAGAAATCCCCTGGATTCCATCCCTGGTACCACACACACACACACACACACACACACACACACACCAAATTTTTTAAATTAATTAATGAATTATTTATTTATTTGGTGGTACTGGGTTTCCTGGAAGCCCTTCTACCTCCGGGCTACACTCCCAGACCTATTTTATATTTTTATTTGGAAACAGGGTCTCTTAAGCCAGCGCGGCTGGCTTCGAACCTACGCGATCCTCCCGTCTCTGCCTCCCAAGCGCGGGGATGACAAGTGTGCGCCACCGCGCCCGGCAAATTTTTTTTTTAATTTAAAAAAATTTAAAAATAATAAATAAGGAAATAAATAGGTCTGTGGGTATATCTCTGAGGTAGGATGTCCCGGAGTTCAATCCCCAATGCCCAAAACACAGATAGATAAAATACACACCACAGTCTTGTAGCCTCCTAAGCATTTACCATAACTGATTTTTTTTTTAAAGAAGTCTCATTTTTCCTAGAAGGGAACAGATATTAGCTCAGCCTCCTGTCACAGTGTATAGTTGAGTACTATTTGCCTTGTACCTATGCTGAAAATAACCATGCCATAAAATAGAGAGAGAGAGACAGAATATCTCAGGAAAACACACAGCAAAACCGGTCCTGAAAGTGTCTTGGCAGAGATGATTAAAATAAAATAAAATAAAAAAGGATGCATTTGGACCAGGTCTGCGTTTTCTCCAAGTGCTCAGCGGGCCTTCCCCTGCTGGCCTGCTGGGGAGGGCCGTCTGCACGCGGGCACACCGCCTGCCTCCCGCCTCCCTCCCTCCCTCCCTCCCTCCGGCTGCCCTGGCGGCCGGGGAGGTACCAGGCCGTGACAGCTCCGGCCCCCAGCCCCCTCCCCAAACCCGGCTCAAGGCCTTTTCTTGTCGGCCAACAGGGGCAAATCGAAGTGGACAGCGAGACGGTGTTCAGGCTGGCGGCGCTGGCCCTGCAGGTGAGGAGGGCTGCGGCCGGTGGCCGGGGGCTCAGGCTCCCGTCGGGGGTGGGGGGCCAAGCCAGCCCGCCGCGGTGTTTGGCATTAAAATAATCCGCGTGCGCCCCGCTGCTGTCCCGGGGAGAAACCCCGAGAGGCGGCGGCTCTGGGGCCAAGAGCTCAGAGTCTGTGCTGCTGGAGGAAGAAGTCCTCCGGCTTCTTGGCTTTGGGAGACAGCAGTTGCTCGCCACGGCTGGGATTTTCACTTAATGTAGCCGCTCTGTGCACGCTCGCCCCTCATTCTGAAAGGCGCCGGGCAGCTGGGCAGCCCAGCCCGCCTCCGTGCCAGCCGAGCCGGGGAAAGGAGTGTGAGCGGCCGGGGCCCGCCATGCGGCCGGGCTCGGAGGCTGCAGAGGGGCCGGGCCCGGGCTCTCTCCCCGCCGCATGGCGCTTCTGTTGGGACTTCCCCGGGGCCGGGGCTTCCGTACCGGATCCAGGGCTTCCTTATCGGTGCCAACCACGCCGTCGGGGGGCGTGAGGAAAGCCGCCTTCCTCCCCAACAACATTCTTCTAGGCAGAACTTGGGGACGCGGCGGGGGGAGGAGGGGAGCTGGGCCAGGAATAAATAATTCACGATGGAGCTTCAACGCCGAATACAAATTGACCGGCTTCTTTTTCTTTTTTAATTTCAGGAAGCCAAAGGAGATTATACCAGGTAAAATCCTTCCCTGAAGCCCCTCTGCCTAAAGAATCCTGGTTAGAGGGTTGGTCGGTGCTCTTTTAAATAACAATGGGTACCAAAAAGAGCCCAAGAAGGATGCCTGGGGCTGGCGGGAGACCCCGGCTCTCCTTCTAATGGAGGCCGTTTCTTTGACGTGTGAAGGAGCTGAGCACGGGACGGGGAGCTGGAAGGAGGAACTTTTCCGAGTTTTCTCTGGCCCCCGGCGAGATAGGGAGGTCTGCGAGAGAAGGCCGGGCGGCAGGTGCAGAGTTTGGTTTTGTTTTGAACTCGGCGGCAGCTGCTTAGTTAAAGGATTAGCGGGCGTCCCCTGCAGCTGCCCCCGGGGCGCCTTCTTTCGCACACTTGACCTAACAGTTGTATGGCGGCGCCCTCCCTTTCTCCCAGCGCTCGGCCGAGAGCCATTGTGATGGAATCCCCTCTCTCTCCCTTCCTCTCCAGCCACTGTTTGGAATTAAAAAAAAAAAAAAAAAACGGCCGGGGGTATAGCTCCCAGGCCGAATGCCCCCGAGTTAGAAAGAGCCCGCGGGGCAGGCCGATGGCCCACTGGAAGCCCGGCTTCCGCCATGTTAGTTAATGTTGGACTCCTGGTAAACTTTCCCCTGTAGATGATTTACGGAGCTCCCGTTCTCGCCCCCGGCCGAGCCTCGGAGTGCCGCATTCCTTCAGGGATGGGGGAGTGCGCCTTCCCCTCCTGACTGCCTCCACCCGGCCTCCACCCGGAGTCGCTCCCAACTCCTCCTCCTGTCTGCCCATTCCTGAGGGGGAGGGCGAGGCTTCCCCTGGAGTGGCTGAGGCCGGCCTCCATCCTCCTGTCTCAGCCTCCCGAGGGCTGGGATGGCGGGCCTGCATCCCAAGCCTGGTGAGATTACCCCTTAAATCACCTCATTCCTTTACCACCTGACTGCATCGCTTCCAATATGGGGGGGTGTGAATATATATATATTAATTTTTTAAGTTAAGAAATGCTTTTAAAGAGTCATGAGAATCCAGCACCATTTAAAAAAAAAAATTGGTAGTAGGAAGTGGAGAAATAAAACCAATTAAGATCTTTAAAAGTCCACCACCACCCAAATAATTAAAAATAAATAAAAAAGAAAAAATCCTTAAAATAAAATAAAGGCAAGGTATGCTTGGGTCACACCTATCAGCCCAGCACTTGGGAGGCTGAGACAGGAGGATCGCGGTTCGAGGCCAGCCTCGGCGACTTAGTGAGGCCCTTTGCAACTCAGTGAGACCCTGTTTCAAAATAAAAGAATAGAACATAGGGCTGGAGGTGTAACTCAGAGGCAGAATGCCCCTGGAATCCATTCTCAGTGCCGGGAAAAAAAAAAAAAATGGCGACTGGGCCAGTATCTGGGGGGCTGGGACAGGAGGGCCACGGGTTTGAGGCCACCCTCAGCAACTTAGTGAGACCCTTCCTCAAACTAAAAAATAAAACGGCCTGAGGGTGTAGCTCGGGGGCAGAACGCCTCGGGTTTAATCCCTCAGTGATGGGGAAGGACTCTGACCTCTGAGTACTTTCGCAATTAGCTTTTGCTACGAGAAGCCAGTAAAATATGTGAGCACCTGTCATTAGATTTGCGCCCCGATTCCCTGCCCCGTCCCTCCCGGCACAGAGAGGGTAGGGCTGCCGCCCAGAGTTTGCTTATTAATGTCATTTAAGAAAAAAAAAACTTTTTGGTGCTAGGGATTGAACCCAGGGCCTTCTAGTTCCAAGCTGTACCTGCGGGCCTTGGATTTTTGTTTTGTTTTGTTTTTGTGTTGAAACAGGGTCTCACTAAGCGGCCCAGGCTGGCCTCGAAGCCGCCATCCTCCGTCTCAGCCTCCCGGTCCTGGGCCTCGAGGCGGCCGTGGTCCAGTACCTCCGAGCATCCCCCTGGCCCAGACTCAGTGTTTCGAGGCCGGCGCTGCTTCCAGACCTCTTCCCTCTGCCGTCTCCCCTCCAGCGACATCGCTCTCAGTCTCCTCCAGAGTATTTTAGGCCGACGGTCTCCTCGCAGGACAACCACTTGATTCCGAGTGGTCATTAGAATCAAGGAGTGAGGTCTTCCTATTTCTTTTTTCTTTTATTTCTTTCTTTTATTTTATTTTATTTTTTGCAGTACCGGGGATGGAACCCCAGGGGCATTTTACCTCTGAGCCACACCCCAGCCCTATTTTTTCTTCTTTCTTTTATTTTTTTTTTTTTTGTGGTACCGGAGGGGCTTTCTACCTCCGGGCTATACTCCCAGACCTATTTTATATTTTGTTTGGAAACAGGGTCTCACTGAGTTGCAGAGGGCCTCACTAAGCAGCTGAGGCTGGCCTCGAACCGCGATCCTCCTGTCTCAGCCTCCCAAAGGCTGGGATCACAGGCCTGCGCCACCATGCCCGGCTTTTCCATTTTCTTTAAATAACTGACGGTCCGCGTTTCCACGTTGGGCCCCTTTCCCCTCCAAAGATAACAGGCCACCGCCCGCTCTGGGACAGGACAGGCCCCACGGCCAACGCAGAGAATTCCTGGGAGCCGCCCAGGCTGAGAGGCCGGCCGCCGGGCCTTGTGGTCTGCCCTGCGGTTTGTGTGTTGTTTCGCGTGTGCCGGTGGGACGGGCGGCTCTGAGTGAGCGCGCGTCTCGGTTGACCGCCGGGTGAGCCCAGGGCAGCCGGCCGGCACCCCCTCCGCAGACTGGCCGGCGGGCAGGGAGATTCCCGGTTTATAGCCGAGCTGTAAAACGCGGCCTTTCCCACGGGAACGGGCCTCCCTGGGGCCGGGAGGACGCCCTGAATGCGCGGGGTCTGCCCAGCGCACGCCTCCCTGGCGGCCGGACTCCACCTCCCGTCCTCAGCCGGGTGGCCAGGAAGGCCTGCGTCCCGCTCCCACTGTCCCAGCACTTCACCGTATTTATTTTTTTGGTTGGTTGGTCCTGGGGATTAAACCCGGGGACGCTCCAGTTCCAAGCCACACCACCAGCCCTTTCCGTTTTATTTTGTGGCGTTGAGGATTGAATCTAGCGGCCGTCTACCTCCTGTCCACACCCACCCCCCAGCCCTACTGACTGATTATTTTTTTTATTTGGAAACAGGGTCTCGCTGAGTTGCTGAGGGCAGGGCCCTGCTCGCGCCCCTCGCGGGTATGGACATGGGTCCACCAGGGCCGGGGGAGGACGCGGTGGAGGGATCCGCCTTCCCTGGCGAGGAGCGCAGAGCACCTTTGGGCGTGGCTCTAGAAACACCGAGTGCTAACATAACCCCCAGCACGGCACCGCGCCCGCCCGGCTGCGTTCAGAGGACCCAGGCAGTTAATCCGGGCTTTGTGTGACCAGGAAGGCCGCGTTGTTGAGTCACACACTCGGGAGGAAGGGACGGAGCTCTGTGGCTTCCAGCTGACCAGAAGTAATCCTCACTCCTCTCCTAAGGAGTTTTCTCCAGCAGAGAAAGAGATTTCTTTGCCGCCTCGTTCTGGCGTGCTGGCGCCTGCCTGTCATCCCAGTCCTTGGGAGGCTGAGGCAGGAGGACTGCAGACTCGAGGCCAGCCTCGGCAACTTAGGAAGACCCCGTTTCAAACGTTTTTAAAGAGCCGGGCGTGGTGGCGCACGCTTGTAACCCCAGCATTCGGGAGGCTGAGGCAGGAGGATCGCCGGTTCGCGGACAGCCTCGGCTACCCAGTGAGGCCCTTGGCGTTTTTTCCCCTCCCTCGGTTTCTTCTTTTTCTGGCCCCCTCTCTGAAACCTAGAGGATTGGGGTGGAGTGATCAGATTACAGGCTTGGAGGCTTATCCGTGACCTCCTTTCTGTGCGAGTTTAAATTACTTAACGTGTGCGTGCGTGTGCGTGTGTGTTTTGCTAGGGATTAAACCCGGGGATATGCTACCTCCAAGCTCTCTCCCCCAGGCCCTGTTTTATTATTTGTAAACAGGGTCTCGCCGAGTTGCTGAGGCTGGCCGGCCTCAAGAACCCGCAGTCCTCCCGTCTCGGCCTCCCAAGTTCCTGGACGCGCCCTTAGGCCTGGTTCTCCCGTCTGCGACCACGGCCGTCGGTGATAAGCCTGATGAAAAGGGCTTGGTGCGGTCGGTGCCGCCCAGGAAGGCCCCGTGAGGGTGGGTGAGCTGGCGGGCGCAGAAATACACCCGCGGGGTCCAGCGGCCCGGGTATTGGCTGCATCGCCGAGGGTCACTAGGGCCTCCTGACCCCACCTCCGCGCTCACCGGCTCTCCATCTTGGACGCCCGGTTCTTGGCTCCGCCTTGGAAGTCCTTGCCGTCTATTCCAATTATTATATAAGTCGAGAATGTCGCGTCGTGCGCGGCTGGCCGGCCTGGCGTGTCGGCGGTACTGGCCTGAGTGGGGTCCGCCGTCGGGTCCCCCCGCCGCGCTGCCCGGCGTCGTGGGAGGGGATCCGATCACGTATCAGCGGCCCGGGAAAGGCTCCAGCCTGGAAACAGGAACGGGTACTGATTTCCCAGCCTGTCGGGTTGAAAGACCGTGCGTACGTCGAGCCCTCGTAAGTTGAACCGTCGGGAGTCGTGTCGCGCGGACTCAGGGACCATCCGTATTGCTTGGTGTTTGCGTGTTGAAGATCCATTTACCTACCATTGATAAAGAGGAGTTTGCTGTTCAAAGCCCCTAATTAAACCAGGCACGGCGCTGCGTACCTGGAATCCCAGCACTTAGTGGGTAGAGACAGGAAGAGCACAAGTTCGAGGCCAGGCCGGGCAACTTAGCAGGACCCGGTTTCAAAAATAAAAAGGAAGCCGGGCGTGGCGGCGCACGCTCGTCATCCCCGCGCTCGGGAGGCGCGGGTTCGAAGCCAGCCCCGCTGGCTTAAGAGACCCTGTTTCCAAATAAAAATATAAAAATGGGTCTGGGAGTGTAGCCCGGAGGTAGAAGGGTTCCCAGGAACCCCAGTACCACAAAAAAATAAATAAATAAATAAAAAGGAGCCGGGCGTGGTGGCGCATGCTTATAATCCTCGTACTTGGGAGGCTGAGACAGGAGGATCGCAGGTTCAAGGGTAGGTAGCCTCTGCAAGTAGTGAGGCTCTCATCAACCCAGTGAGACCCCGATTCAGAATAAAAAATAAACGGGACTGGAGGTGTAGCTCAGAGGTAGAAAAGCCCCCAGCACCAGCAAAAAAGAAAAAAAATCCCTAATTTTATCAAGCAAATAGTGGCTAGATCCGTTACCGAAGGCCAAGTCCACAGATTGCGAAGGGAAACGGGAATTTCAGTGAAGGGAAACCGTAAGCTACTCAGGCCAGCGACCGACTTTTCTAACCAACAAGGCGCACGCCTTAAACCCCGCTCAGCAGCGCCGATCAAGGCTAGTAGGTGAGTCGGTGAGACTGCCGGGGATTTTTGTTGTTTTTTGTGGTATTGAGGATTGAACCCAGGGGCCTTCTACTTCTGAGCTACACCCCCAGCCCTAGTTTTTTCTTTTTCTTTTTCTTTGGTCTCACTGAGTTGCTGAGAGCCTCACTTAAGTAGCTGAGGCTGGCTTCGAACCTGCGCGATCCTCCTGTCTCAGCCTCCCGAGTGCGGAGATTACAAGCGTGCGCCACCGTGCCCGGCTCTATTTTTTTTATTTATTTTTTATTTTTTTGGTGGTACTGGGCTTCCCGGAAGCCCTTCTATCTCCAAGCTACAGTCCCAGATCTATTTTATATTTTTATTTGGAAACAGGGTCTCTTAGGCCAACGCGGCCGGCTTCGAACCTGCGCCATCCTCCTGTCTCCGCCTCCCCAGGGCTGGGATGACAAGCGTGCGCCGCCGCGCCCGGCTCTATTTTTTATCTTGATTTTGAAGCAAGGTCTTACTAAGTCGCCGAGGGCCTCGCTAAGTAGCTGAGGCCGGCCATGAACCTGAATCCACCCATCTCAGCCTCCCAAGTACTGGGATGCCCAGCAGCTGAGACTAGTGTTTCTGACCAGCCACCAAGAACCTCTGGGCTGATCACCGCGTGCTGGGCGAGCCGTCCGGCTTCCCACCTGTGCCGGCTCTGGTGGCTCAGGACCGGGCTGGCGCTTCCTACCCCCATTTGCGGGACACGAAATACATTTTGCTGGCAGCGCGGATCACAGTCCTGCCCTCGTTTATTGATTATAACCGCTCGGACAGGTCACCGGTGACCGCAGGTTTCTAACAAGCACAGATAAGAACCTGACTTATCAGAGGCTATTCCAGGTAACGCCAGCAGCCTGGCCGACGTTTGCAATTTCCCGAATTCTCCCGGCACAGCACATCTCCGGTGTCCTAGAGCACGGGGCTCCCCGAGGCCCGGAAGTAATGGCACACCCAGGTCCCCGGCGGACCCACCCCAGAGGCCGTCTGTCTCCAAGCTACACCCCCAGCTCTCTTTCATTTTTATAAAGAAGTAGGGTCTCTCTAAGTTGCTGAGGCCGGCCGCAAACCTGCAGTCCTCCTGCCTCACTCAGCCTCCCAAGGACAGCTTTATTTTGACAGATATTAATAGTATTGATAACAAAACTAATTATGTGGGTGGTGCTGAGCATTGAATCTAGGGGTGCTCCACCACTGAGCTCCACCACCTTCCCGTCTTTTACTCTTTTTTTTTGCGGGGGTGGGGGTGGAACCCAGGGGCAGTCAACCTCGGAGCTACACCCCCATCCTATTTTTTATTCTTTATTTTGAAACAGAGCCTCACTAAGTAGCTGAGGCTGTCCGTGAACTCGGATCCTCCGGTCTCAGCCGGAGCGCTGGGATTATAAGCGTGCGCCACCACGCCCGGCTCTATTATTTTTATTTTGAAACAAGGCTTCCCTTAGTCGCCGAGGCTCTGACTCTACGACGCTCCTGTGTCCGCCTCCCAAATCCTGGGATTGCAGGCCTGGGCTACCACGCCTAGCTAAAGAATTCTTTCTGGGTGTCCTGACTTTCTGCAGATTATTCAACTTGGCTGGACAGTTTAACACACTTTTTATGCAGCTTCGCTTTGAATTTCAGCTAAGGAAAAGCTTTGGCATTGATAAGGAGGAGGGGAAAGTAATCAACGTTGGGGTCTGGGCTTTTGTTTTATTTTTCCTTGTTTCCTCTGCTCTGTAAACCTGGGGAGCTGGCGAGGCCTTCCTTTTCTTTGAGGACTGAGCTCTGCAGAGCTGGGGCGCTAAGCGCCCGCCGCCAGTGCCGCATTCGGCGCCCGCTCTTCCCACACACGCAGGGCGGCCTGGGTCTTGCCGGCCCGCGTGGCTGTCTCAAAAAATAAGTGCTAGCCGGGCGCGGTGGCGCACGCTGTCATCCCAGCACTCGGGAGGCCGAGACGGGAGGATCGCGGTTCGCGGCCAGCCTCAGCTACTTAATGAGGCCCTATGCATCTCGGCGAGACCCTGTTTCAAAATAAAAAAATAAAAAATGGGGCTGGGGGAGTAGATCGGAGGTCGAATGCCCCTGGGTTCCATCCCCAGACCCACAAAAAAAAAAAAAAATGGGGTTGGCACATTCCAACAGGGCGTTTGAGGTCATTGAAACAAAAACCACGGCCTGCAGGGCGAGGAATCTAACTGCAAAATGTCCACCGGGGCCAAAAATCGGAGGGTCAGGGCGGCTTCCTTCTGGGAAGCTCTGGGCACAGGTGTCGGGAACGCGGAAGAGAAGGGCGCGGCCTCGGGGTCTGATGAAGTCCAGCGCGCTCTGCAGGGACAGCGGAATTCCTGCCCCAGTGACGGGGCCGTGGCGGAGGACCCGCCCGGCCAGACTGTGTCGGGGCCCCCGCGTGTGAGCTTGAAAACCCCGCAGCCCCGGCCCTGAGGTCAGGACTGCGGGAGAAATGCAGACAGGCCCCTGACGCCTGCTTCCTCCGCGCCGACTCTGAGGTCCATCCTGACTTACACGGCCCGGTGGCCGGGTCAGGAGCCGGGGCAGGGCTCCCGGGCACTTCCCAGGAGGGTGGACACTTAGAAATCCTACTGGGTCCTAAACTCTGAACTAAAGTGACCGGAATTAACCCTCCCTGCAATCCTGCGCAGGTTCAAGGGTTTTTTTGTTTTGTTTTATTTTCTTGTGTTGAGTTGTGATAATGGGGATTGACTCCAGGGGCTTTTTTTTTTTTTTTTCCCTGAACTGGGGATGAAACCCAGGGGCCTTCGAGCTACACCCCCAGCCCTATTTTTTTTTTTTTTTTTTTTTTTTTTTTTGCTGGTACTGGGGATGGAACCCAGGGCCTTCTACCTCCGGGCTACACTCCCAGACCTATTTTATATTTTATTTGGAAACAGGAGCTCTTAAACCAGCTGAGACTGGCCGTGAACCGCGATCCTCCGGTCTCGGCCTCCCGTATGCTGGGATTACAAGCGTGTGCCCGCACGCCCCGCTTAGCAGACATTTTGAAGTGCTTAAATGCTAGGAGAAACTTGGCATTGTGTGGTCCTTGGGCTTGGGGCCCTGGAACAAACACCATCTCACTGGGAAAGAGCATCGCCCGTCCTGAACGTATTCTCAACTATGCGTTTACTGGGTGGAAAGATGGTAAAATTTCTCCCTCACGCTGGGCGTGGTGAAGCACACATGTAATCCCAGTACTTGAGAGGCTGAGATGGGAGAATCATGGGTTTGAGGCCGGCCTCAGCAACCTAAGAGACCCCCAGCAACTTAGCGAGACCCTATTTCAAAATTCAAAAATAAAAGCCGGGCGTGGTGGCGCACGCTTGTAACCCCAGCATTCAGGAGGCTGAGACCAGAGGTTCACGGTTCGCGGCCAGCCTCAGCTACTTAGTGAGGCCCTCTGCGACTCGGTGAGACCTGGTTTCAAAATAAAGAATAAAAAAATAGCCGGGCGTGGGGCGCACGCTTGTCATCCCCGCGCTTGGGAGGCTGAGACGGGAGGATCGCGCAGGTTCGAAGCCAGCCTCAGCTACTTAGTGAGGCTCTCGGCAACTTAGTGAGACCCTGTTTCCAAATAAAATATAAAATGGGTCTGGGAGTGTAGCCCGGAGGTAGAAAGCCTCTGGGTTCCACCCCCAGTACCACCCCCCCCAAAAAAAAATAGGGCAGAGGCTGTAGCTTAGAGGTCTAATGCCCCTGGGTTCCATCTCCAGACCTGCAAAAAAAAAAAAAAATAATAATAATAATAATAATAATATCAAAAATAAAATGGGCCAGGGGTGTAGCTCAGAGGCAGTACACACCAGGGTTCAGCACACACACACACACACACACGCGCGCGCGCGCGCGCACACACACGCTGAGTGGGTGGGGTGGGATGGGGCTCAGGGGTAAAGCTCCTGCCCGCACGGCTAAGGCCCTGAAGCTCATCCCAGCACTGCCAATAAAAAGGCCTTTCACGGACAGAGCCTGAAAGATATTGCTAAGAAAAAGAAATATTAATCCCGGGAGTTGACAGTTGACCTTTAATATGAATAAGTCGGGTTGTAGTGTATTTTGACTCTGCGGAAGCCCAAACCAGTTTCTCAAGATCAGCCAGGTGGTGAAGCCCTGTCCCGCTCGGATTCCAAGTGAAAAGAGAGATGTGTTCTTCTGTGAGAAGAGGGCCACGTGCCTTTCCTTTCCTGCGCTAACGTGGAAGGCCGGGTCTCTCGCCCTCAGGACGTCGGCGGGTACGGGTCGATCCAGGCGTCCGCTCACAGGGCCCAGGAAAAGCCTCCTGTCCCCAGGGCGGAGGGAAGGGTGTCAGGACACACTGACCCTAGCTGGACCGGCTGCGGCCCCAGAGCTCCTGGGCCCAACGGGACCAGCCGGGGCCCCGGCATCCCACTTTATTTTTTATTTATTTATTTTTTTTTTGCGGTATTGGGGATGGAACCCAGGGGGCATTGTACCTCCAAGCTACACCCCCAGCCTAATTTTTTATTTTGAAACAGGGTCTCACTGAGTTGCGGAGGGCCTCACTCAGTAGCTGAGGCTGTCCGCGAACAGCGATCCTCCGGTCTCAGCCTCCCGAGTGCTGGGATGACAAGCGTGCGCCACCACGCCCGGCTAAAAAAATTTTTCTGTGATATATATATACACATATTCGAATGTAGCTCCTCCATTAATCAGCCTCAGTCTTCTTCCTCTCCTACCCTCCCATTTCAGCTTTGCTGAGGTTTCCCCTCCATTGTCTGGAGCCTCTCTGGTGTCCCCGATACTCCCTACTTCGGCATATTAGAGGAAAGATATGTCGCTTCTCCTTCTGTGCTTGGCTGATCTCACTTAACATGATGTTCTCCAGCTCCCTCCATCTTCTTGCGAATGCTGTGATTTTATTTTTTATATAGCCGAATAGAATTCCATTGTGTGTATTTCCCATAATTTTGCAATGCACTCCTCTGTTGCTGGAGATCTAGGCTGGTTCCACGCTTTGGCTATTACAGACCGTGCTGCTATGAACATGGGTGCGCATGTGTTAACGTAGTTCTCTGATTTCAACCCCTTTGGAAAAATACTTAGGAGTGGCATAGCCGGATCAAATGGTGGATCTATTCCCAGTTTTCTAAGGAATCGCCACACTGATCTCCATAGCGGCTGAACTGCTTTGCATTCCCACCAACAGGGTAGAAGAGGAGTCCCTCTTCCCCCACATCCTCGCCAGCACGCGTTGATATTTGATTTCTTTCTGCCTGCCACTCTGACTGGGGTTAGACGGAATCTCAGCGTAGTTTTGATTTGCATCTCCCTGATGGCCAGGGATGTAGAACATTTTTGGCTAAGGATGTTAAACTTTTTTTAAAAAAATTTTATATTTTATTTGGAAACAGGGTCTCACTAAGTTGCCGAGAGCCTCACTCAGTAGCCGAGGCTGGCTTCGAACCCGCGCGATCCTCCTGTCTCGGCCTCCCAAGCGCGGGGATGACAAGCGTGCGCCGCCGCGCCCGGCTAGGATGTTAAACATTTTTAACATTGTTAACCTGGACACTCAGTATCGATCAGGAGGGAGGGAAAAGGGAAGCGGGGGTGTGGGGGGCACCAAATACTGTGTGAATCTCCGCCAGTGTCAACATGACCCACGTTGTCATGTGAGACTATAGTGCTCTAATAAAAAATACATTTAAAAACAGCCACTGCAGAAAAAACAAATAAAAGATAAAATTCTCTTAAAAATAGGACTTCGACACCTAGAGCCCATGCACACCCCCCCCCCCGGGCTATACTCCATCTTAGTCCGTTTTAGAGGCAAGGTGGAGCTGTTCTTAAATTTATTAAAAAAAATAATAAGCCGGGCGTGGTGGCGCACGCTTGTGATCCCAGCATTTGGGAAGCTGAGCCCGGAGGATCGTGGTTCAGAGACAGCCTCAGCTACTTAGTGAGGCCCTCAGCCACTCAGTGAGACCCTGTTTCAAAATAAAGAATAAAAATCAGGCTGGGGCGCAGCTCAGAGGTAGAATGCCCCTGTTCCATCCTCAGTACCGCAAAAAATTATATATATTATGAAGACTGCGCAGCCCTGATCCTGGATCCTCCGGGAAGCACCCAAGCATCAGATCCCCAGGCTGTCTGCGTCGCCCGTCACGGAGCCCGGCGCGGTGGCTTCTCGCAGCCCACGGCCCCGTGCTGGCCTGCGCGCCTCCGGGGAGCGGCGCCTGACGTTACCGTATCGTGTCTGTTTCCAGTGAGGAAGACGCCAGGAGGGACTTGAAGACACTGTCGGCCTTTTCCACCAAGACCCTCCAGGAACACCCGTCCCTCGCCTACTGGTAAGCCTGCGCTCCGGGGACGTCCAAAGCAGGGCCCTGGGGGAAGGCGCAAGCCGTCCATCCCACATCCCAGTAACCCCGTCCACGGGAGGCTGAGACGGGCGGTCGCAGGTTCAAAGAGTCCCTCGGCAACCTAGCAGGGCCCCGTTTCCAAATTTAAAAAGCTGGGGCTTTAGCTCAGAGGCAGAATGCCCTCGGATTCAAACCCCAGCACCCCGTACACACTCACAAATGATCATAGTAAGAAATCGGGTTGGGGGCGTAGCTTGGAGGCAGAATGCCCCGAGGTTCCTTCCCCAGTACCTCAAATAAAAATGCAATATGAAGATCGCATTTAATATACTGCTATATAGAGATATATTGATATAATATATTGATATATTAGCTTTTAATATATGAATTAATATATGTTGATTTAACATATTAATGTATATAAATATTTTGGGGGTTGTACTGGGGTTCCTGGAAACCCTTCTACCTCCGGGCTCTACTCCCAGACGTATTTTATATTTTACTTAGAAACAGGGTCTCACTGAGTTGCCGAGAGCCTCACTCAGTAGCCGAGGCTGGCTTCGAACCTGCGCGATCCTCCGGTCTCAGCCTCCCGAGCGCCGGGATGACAAGCGTGCGCCACCGCGCCCGGCGGGAGTCCCTGTTTTCAAAATAAAAATTTCAAAAATAGGGCTGGGGGAGTAGCTCGGGGGTAGAACGCCCCGGGGTTCAAACCCCAGTGCCGAAATGAATGAACGCATATAAGGTTTGCTTAGCACGAATGTCGGGCCTAAAAGATGAGGGCTACCTCGGAAGAGCCCGTGTCATCGGCACGGAGGAGCCGGCCTTGCTTGGGACGCGCGGACGAAGAGACGGAATGGCCTCCGTGGCCCAGATGCTCACCCGGCCCGTCTTGTCTTGCAGCGAGGACAGAGTCATCCAGCACTACCTGAAGCTCAGAGGTCTGAGCCGGGGCCAAGCCGTGGTCCAGTAAGTCCTTTCCCTTCCTCTTCCTCAGCAGTGACGTCAGCGGTTCCATTGGAAGATAGCTTTCGGAATGGTGTTTGGTTGCACACGTGTTGGGTAAACGGTTCTCCCTGGGTAGAAACGCCCTTCCCTGATGGGAGTCGGGCCCTCCCCTCCTTGGTCATGGGCTGCAGTGTCCCGGGAAACCCGGATGTCATTTAAAAGCCCCCTTGAAGCCCAGCGTGGCGGGGCACGCCTGTTAATCCCAGTCCTCAGAAGGCTGAGACAGAAGGATCACAGGTTCGAGGCCAGCCTCCGCAACTTAGTGAGACTCTTTTTCAGAATAAAGAATAAAATCGGCGCCGGGCGTGGTGGCGCACGCCTGTCATCCCCGCGCTTGGGAGGCGGAGACAGGAGGATCGCGCTGCTTCTTCGAAGCCAGCCGTGCTGGCTTAAGAGACCCTGTCTCCAAATAAAAAATATATATATATAATAGGTCTGGGAGTGTAGCTGAGCGTTAGAAGGGTTTCCAGGAACCCCAGTACCACCAAAAATAAAAAAGAAGAATAAAAAAATCGGGCTGGGAGTGTAGCTCAAAGGTGGAATGCCCCTGGGTTCAATTCCTAGCACCACAAAATAAATAAATAAAATCAAAGTCCGTCTCAGGCCAGGCGTAGTGGCACGCACCGGTTCATTCAGGACGGGAGGATCGCAGGTTCAAGGCCAGCCTCACAACTTAGTGAGACCCTGTTTCAAAACAAAGTATAAAAAGGGCTGGGGGTGGATCTCAGAGGTAGAATGCCCGAGTGCCATCCTTAGTACCACACGTGCACACACACACGCACACACACACGCAAACACACACACAAACACACAAATCCATTTGAACTAGACAGGAGCTTCAGCTTCTCCAGGACAGACAGAAGGAGGCTTCCCCAGTCCTGTCCACAACAGACACTTCTGAAATTAAAAATAGTGAGTGTTGGGCTCATCGCCTTTGTTTAAGTTTTTAGGGAGGTGCATATATATATATATATATATATTTTTTTTTTTTTTTTTTTTTAGTGGTACTGGGGTTCCTGGAAGCCCTTCTACCTCCAGACTACACTCCCAGACCTATTTTTATATTTTTAAATTTGGAAACGGGGTCTCCTAAGCCAGCGTGCGCGGCCGGCTTCGAACCTGCGCGCTCCTCCTGTCTCCGCCTCCCAAGGGCGGGGATGACAAGCCTGCGCCGCAGCGCCCGGCTAGGGAGGTGCATATTTTTAACTCAGGTTTAAGCTATAGAACTCACCCTTTTGAGATACATATTTATAAGAATTGTGGCAGATGTTTACATAGATATAAGTATGGCCCAAAGTTGACTACTACTGCTTGAATGAGTAGGTGCGCTTACTTTAAAAAAAAAAAAAAATCCTTGCAATTGGAGTTTTAAATGCAACAGATTTCTAAGTCATAAAAGACCTAATGTTCCCAGTACTGGGGAGGCTAAGACAGGAGGAGCTCAGGTTTGAGGCCAGCCTCTGCAAATAGCTAAACCCTCGGCAAGCCACTGAGAACCTGTTTCCAAAAAACAGTGAAAAGGAATAGGGTGTAGCTCTGAGGTGGAGTGCCCCTGGGTTTCTTCAAAAGGAAAAACAAAAGTAGTTTTTGAAGCTTGAGGTCCCGTTGCACATTTCTCTCCATTTGGGCAAGGTGTGAATGGTATTTCACTTCATAATGGTTTATGCTATTTCTCCAGGAGTCAGAGACGTTAGTTGTGGTTAAAATGACCAGTGTCGCGCTGGCGTTGGGGGCGTGCGCTTGTGACCCCAGTGCCCGGGAGGCTGCAGCAGGGAGATCTCGGGCTGGAGGCCAGCCCCGGCAACTTAGCGAGGCCCTGTTTCCAAATTAAAAATAAAATGGGTCTGAGGGTGTGGCCCGGAGGTAGAACACCCTTGGGTTCCATCCCCAGTGCCAAATTTAATTTAATTTAAAAAGAAGATGTTGAAACAAAAATATGTATCTTAAATCTCTCAGAAACATTCTTTTTTTTTTTTTTTTTTTTTGGTGGTACTGAGGTTCCTGGAAGCCCTTCTACCTCCGGGCTACACTCCCAGACCTATTTTTTTTAATGTTTTTTATTTGGAAACAGGGTCTCCTAAGCCAGCGCGCGGCTGGCTGCGAACCTGCGCCATCCTCCTGTCTCCGCCTCCCAAGCGCGGGGATGTCAAGCGTGCGCCGCCACGCCCGGCCTCTTTGAATGTTTTAATGAAGTCATAGCATGTATTCGTTTTTCCGTAGGTATATGAAGATAGTAGAATCCCTCCCAACTTACGGGGTCCATTATTACTCAGTGAAGGTAAATACCCGCTGCGCTTGAACGCTTTCGTAATGCCTGCCACGTTTCACGAGTTTCTGAACAGGAGCCACTTTCTGGTAGCCCAGAAATCGATGCCCAGGTGGATAAAAGCGTCTCTAGAAGTTGCACCATTTCAGTAGGGCTGCTTCTACTGAAATAGTGACGGCCGAGGGCGTCCTGCCCTGTTTAGCAAGTTGTGGAGCACGTGGTGTTTGCAAACGACTTGAAACATCCAGTCTCTTCCCAGAGCCGGGCGCGGGGGCGCGCGCTCCTCATCCCAGCGCTCGGGAGGCTGAGGCCGGAGGATCGCGGGGCGCGGCCGGCCTCGGCTACTCAGTGAGGCCCTCGCAACTCAGTGAGACCCGGTTTCAAAATAAAGACTAAAAAATAGGGCAGGGGGTGCAGCTCGGAGGTCGAACGCCCCTGGGTTCCATCCCCAGACCCGCAAAAAAAAAACAACAAAAGCAATCTCTTCCCAAGTCCTCTTGGAATCCTGACATGGCCGGATTCCCAGGTCTCTCTCTGTCTGTCTCTGTCTGTCTCTCTGTCTCTCTCTGTCTCTGTCTCTCTGTCTCCGTCTCTCTCCCTCCTCCTTTCCCTCCACGTCCCTCCTTCTGGGGATTAACCCCGGCCATGCCACTGAAACCCCCCAGCAGCGTTGGTGGTGCCTTGCACACCCCCCGCGGCGGCTCTTCCTCCCACCCGCCCCCCGCGGGAGCCCACGAGATCTCCCCCAGGGCGCCCCTGCCCCCTTCCACGCCAGAGCAGAGATGCCGACGTCCCTGGAGGCGCCCCGATGCCACTTTCTGTGTTTGCACAGTACTTTCGGGTGTTCATAAGCAGGGGGAGGCTGGCTCACAAGTAGGTTGAGGGCCGGCGCGCTGGCACGCGCGTCACCCAGCGGCTCGGGAGGCGGAGGCGGGGGGATCGCAAGTTCAACACCCGCCTGGGCCGCTTCATCGAGACCCGTCCTCAAAATACACAAATTAAAAACGCCGGGGCTGTAGGCGAGCGGTCGAGAGCCTGACCGGCGCGCACGCGGCATCCCCAGCACCCCGAGAAAAAAAGATAACGCGGTTCAGAGAATAACAGCAGGTGATCCGGAGAATTCCCCTCCAAGTGCCCCGTCCACGTGAGAAGGTGCACTCCGGCTCCGCCATGTTTAATTACAGTGCACCTACGAAAACACTTTTTTTTTCCCAATGGTACTGGGGATGGGACCCAGGGGCACTCTACCTCCGACCTGATACCCAGCCCTGTTTTTTAGACTTTATTTTGCAATAAGGCCTCGTTAAGTTGCCAAGGGCCTCACTAAGTAGCTGAGGCTGTCCTCGAACCGCCATCCTCCTGTCTCAGCCTTTCAAAGGCTGGGATGACGAGGGTGCGCCACCACGCCCGGCTTGAGAACGTTTTCAAAAGAATAAAATGAAAGGAAAATATTTAAAGGTAAAGGATAAGGTTATGAAGGCGTCTCGTCCGAAAGAAATAATTTGGTTTATTTATGTATTTTTATGGTATTAGGGATTGAACACCCCAGCCCTATAGCGATAATATTATATATAATAATATGTATTATATATTCTGTATGTATAATAATATATAACATTATTATATATAATAATACATATTATTATTAAAACAGGGTCTCACAAAGTTGCTGAGGCTGGCCTCGAATCTACGATCCTCCTGTCTCCACCTCCCAAGTACTATTCCTATTTTTTAATTTTCTGAGGTGCTAGGGAGTGAACCCAGGACCAGTTTCTGAGTGACTTTTGACGTTAGGACAGGGTCGCCATCTTTACCATTGAAGATGTTGGTAAATGAGAAAATAAATCCTTGGCATAATCAGCACAACTGGAACTAAATATGCATATAATTTAGCATTCATTTCTATCGAGCCTGTTTTTTTAATTTTTTAATTTTTTTTTGGTGATACGGAGGATGGAACCCAGGGGCGTTCTGCCTCTGAGCTGCACCCCCAGCCCTACTTAATTGTTTTATTTGGAAACAGGGTCTCACAAAGTCGATGCGAGTTTCACAATTGCTGAGGCTGGCCTCTTAACCCACCATCCTCCTCCCTCGGCCTCCCAGGTACTGGGATGACAGGCGCGCCCGGTTTAAAACACAAATTTATTAACACAACAAATATACTAAATCTATGACTCGATTATTCAAACGTCCTGGTGCAGAGCTGCACCGTTTGCCAAAATTGTTTTTTAATATTCTCACGTTCATTGTTAATTGTATTATAAACGTCAGGGTTTGGAACGGCTTCTCTGGTCTTTGCAAACCTTTGGAAGCTCCCCTGGCCTTTACGACCGGTTACTAATTGAGAGCACAGAGGGCCCTTTTGTCTTTTGTCTTTTATTTTTAATGGCTAACTAGCTTCGTGCCGGGTTAATTTCTGGATAAACGGCCCACCTGTTTTTCTTTTCCTCTCGGCCCGTTTCACCCCAACAGTACGGCTTGGTTCTTCTCGTAGGCGTCCACGGTGCCGGGTCTCTTTGGCGTTACGTTTCGTGACGCCCTAAGAGCGTTTGAATCGCCCGGGGGGCGGCGTGCTGAGCGCGGGCGCAGGGAAGACATCGGTCCGCGGGGTTCGACCTTCCTCTCCCAGGCTCACGGAACGCGGCCCCCTTCTGTCTTCTAGGATAAACAGGGGCTTCCTTGGTGGCTGGGGATCAGCTACAAAGGCATTGGCCAGTACGACCTGCAGGACAAGGTGAAACCCCGGAAGGTAAGTGCTGTAGACACTTCAGAGAACGCGGGTGTCTTGGCCACGGCCGTGCGCAGGGGGCTTTGCTGAGCGGGGCCATCGCGTCACGGGGGACTCGAGATCACAGCTCAAGGGCGCCCCGTTTACACACTGCCAGGTCTGGCCCTCTATTCGTGCTTTTATTTTTTATTATTATTATTATTATTATTATTATTATTATTATTATTATTATTGGTGGTGGTACTGGAGTTTCTGGAAACCCTTCTACCTCCAGGCTATTTTTGTATATTTTTTAAATTTGGAAACAGGGTCTCTGAAGCCAGCACGGCTGGCTTCGAACCTGCGCGATCCTCCTGTCTCAGCCTCCTGAACGCTGGGATTACAAGCGCGCGCCACCACGCCCAGCTTCTATTTTTATTTTGAAACAGGGTCTCGCTAGGTTGATGACAGTATCACTACTTGCCGAGGCTGTTATTAAACTTATAATCCTCCCGTCTCAGCCCCCCAAGTACAGGGATCACAGGCGTGCACCCCCACGCGGGCTTATCAGGATGTCGGCACGGCGCCCACGGTCCAGTTTGCATTCAGAGTTAATATCAGCGGGAGGATGCAGTTGTTTGGGTTTTATTGATCTCAAAAGAGGGTGCTGCTATTTTGCTGAGGCCGGCCTTGAACCTGCCATCCTCCTGTCTCAGCCTCTCAAGGACTCAGACGCCAGGCATGTGTCAGCACACCTGGCTAAGAGGCTACCATTGTTTTCTATAAAAACAATATATGTGCCAGGCGTGGTGGCGCGCGCTTGTCGTCCCAGCACTCGGGAGGCTCGGATGGGAGGATCGCAGTTCGCAGCCAGCCTCAGCTACTTAGCGAGGCCCTCTGCAACTCAGCGAGACCCTGTTTCAAAATAAAGAGTAAAAAATAGGGGGTGGAGCTCGGAGGTCGGATGCCCCTGGGTTCAGTACCTAGTACTGCATATACGTACGTACACCAAAATTTGGGGTGCCGGTGTGGTTATGAGTGCGGTGGTCATGGTTGTGAGTAATCTCCACTGCTGTTACTTTCCTGACATTAGTTTTACAATTTCCTGTGGCAAAAACGTCTGCTTTTTATAAGGAGAAATAAGTAACGTGGTACTGAGCACAGGCTCCCGGCCCATCACATCCTGGCTCTCCGGAGCCGCGTTCCGTGGCGTCCACTCACGGCTGGGTTGAGGAGCTGCTCCTCTTGGCTGCCCGTGGACGGACGGTACCATTTCCCCACTGAGAGGTGGCGAGGCTGGCCTCCCTGCCTGGCCTCGGCCTCCCTGCTCCCGCAGAGACACAGAAGCCACTCGAGCTGCCCGGCTGGTTCCTCCACCCCGGCCGTCACGCGCACTACCAGAGTGGCACGGTGACCTAATGACAGATGAAGCCGCCGCCCGCCTTATCACACCCCGACATCGCACCGGAAATCACCCCTGTCTCCCTGTCCGTCCCCGGGTGGCCCTTCATAAAGCAGCAGCCCCGTAATCACAGAGCCCGCGCCTCTGTGTCCTTCCCGACCGGGCAGTCTTCCTTGACCCATGCAGCTACGGCTCCCATTTTATGGTGGTTCACGCTGATTACACAGAAGGCCGGCCCGAGGCCGCCACGGCCCCTTGAAGTGCCACACACCCTTTCTGGACCCGACGACCCGGGCGGGACGGCTTCTCACCAGGAGTTACCAACAGCCGGGTGTGCTGGCGTGCACCTGCCATGCCAGTGCCTGGGAGGCTGGGACAGGAGGATTTCAGGTTGGAGGCCAGCCAGCCTCAGCTACTTAGTGGGGCCCTGTGCCACTCAGGGAGACCGTTTCAAAATAAAGAATAAGCCGGGCGTGGTGGCGCACGCTTGTCATCCCCGCGCTTGGGAGGCGGAGACGGGAGGATCGCGCTGGTTTGAAGCCAGCCTCGCTGGCTTAAGAGACCCTGTTTCCAAAGAAAAAAAATATAAAATAGGTCTGGGGGTGTAGCCCGGAGGTAGAAGGGTTTCCAGGAACCCCGGTA